>NC_066583.1:267501730-267801730 GCF_024323335.1 Lathyrus oleraceus | reverse complement strand
TCTACTGGTATGTTATTTAGCCATCTCCCTGCGTCTTCATTAGACAGTCTAATTTCATCACGATAATATTGAAATGACGGTTGAGTTAGAGCATACCCAACATTCACCACCTTCTTGCGAAGATTCTTATCTTTTATATAGCACGCATGAAGTTTTGTGCAATGTGTATGATGCAATAGACATGGGTAGAAGAAAGATCATGTCATTCGTTGTCATGGTTGTTGTAGGCACTCTCAATGGCAACATGTCTATCAGAAATCAAACAGAGATTGGCTTGTGGAGCCACATGCGTTTTGAGATGTCGAAGAAAGAAACCCCATCCACCAGTCGTTTCACCTTCAATAAGAGCAACGGCAATGGGAAACACACTGTTGTTGCCGTCTTGTGCAACCGCCATGAGCAAAGTACCCTTGTATTTTCCGTATAACCAAGTGCCATCAATTTGAATAATAGGTTTGCAGAATGCGAAACCTTTGATGCACGGGTCAAATGCCCAAAAGAGACGGTGAAAGATTCTATTACCTGTAGCACAGGTTCCGTCTGGTATCATCGCTGGCAATGTCTCCATAATTGCCACAGTTCTTGGGAAATATGTTTTTAGTACCCGTAAAAACCGTGGAAATTCCTTGTACGAATCGTCCCAATTGCCGAAAACTTGTTCAACAGCCTTTGTCCTCGCAATCCAGGCTTTCTTGTAAGATGAAGTATAATTATATATTGTTCTGATATGGGATATAATTATACTCACCTTCATTGATGGGTCTTTATTAACCAACGGCAGAATGTCTTGACATATCAACGATGCGCTTAGTTTACGGTGATCTTGTTCAACGTTAGTTGCAATGCAACTATGAGGTGGGTCTATTGAAGCGATCTCCCAAGAGTCGTTTTTCTTCTTGTAAGACGCAGCCAAATGAAACTTACAAAGCATGTTACGACATTCGATAACATACCTTCTAGAATCAGTGTGTTTCACTGTAAAATCAGCAGAGTTGTTCATGTGAAATTTTTTGATAGCCAAAACACATTCTTCTTTGGTACGAAACATATCTCCCACCTTCAATTCGCCTTCTGATCTCGGATACGGATTGTAGAAAACACTGTTGGATGTTTCATCGTTGTGAAGATCCATATTTGTCATATGTTGAGGCGGATTGTAGACATGACTAGGAGGTATTGGTGGTGGTTGATCATCATCTTCATCGTCGTTGTTCAGCATGTGATCAACTTGTATCTCGGTCTCCTCTTCTTCCTCATCAACGACGTCCACTTCTGCTTCTGCTTCTGGGTTGACGTCATCTGACCATTGTGAATCAAATTCACCAGATTTATTCTGACTGGTTAGTTGAGACTGTTGAGATGGTATACATGGTTGAAGAGTAATGTACAACTCAATACAGTTGCAACCTAAATGTTCATGACTAACAAACATGTATTCAACATCTTCATCGTCTCGTACCTTAAGGGGGAAATACTTGCATTGACTATTCTAAAAAAATATTGGATTTTGATATGTGATCTTTGACACAATACCTGATCCTATACAGGATTGTATTCTTTTTTTCAAATGCAAGAAGGTTGTATTTCTCTTGATCGTGAGTCTAATGGTATCGGTGTTTCGAAAACAAAAACCATATAGCTCAGACTCGTATGTTTCACCGTTGTAGTGAATGTTGACACTGTATAATGATGAAGATGACATTGTGCAGATGAAAACTATTTTCTTACTGCAGATGAATGTGAGTGAAGTGTCTTGGATGTTGATAGTAAGACACTTAAATAGAGGAGTGAAGTGTCTCACATGCTAGCTAGTTCGAAGTGACGTGTCGCACATGCAAGCTACTCCAAAATGATGTGTCGCACATGCAAGGTACTCCGAAATGATGTGTCAACCATGCAAGCTACTAAGAAGTGACATGTTCAGCATGCAAGAGGGAAGACAGCCACATGTCAGACATGCAGACACACACTCCAAATGAATTGGCGCCCCCACTCATTCCTTGCACATGGGCGCCAATTCAAGTGGACACACCTTGTCAAAGCATGCATTCAGACCTCGGAACCAAGCAATCAGACCTACGTCTTGCATGCATGTCCCTATGGAGGTGCCAATTTGAATGGCGACCCCTCTTAAAGGTTGTACATGGTCTCCAATTCAAGTGGAGACACCATGCAAGCACAACTTTTCATGTTCCCATCCATTTGCCTTAAATACATCCACTCCATCAACACTTCTTTCACACCATCACTCTCACTACTTCTTCTACAATTTCATCTGCAACAACTTCTTGTAGTTTCATCTACACCAACCCCCCGACAAAATGTTTATCCTCACAATGGGCGAATCACATAGAGGAACGGTTGCAAACATCACAACATATGTAAGTTTTTTCTTTTGTTAACTTTTTATCTTTCATCTTCACCAACCCCCTTTTATTTTAACATACCAACTTAGTCAAGTTTTTTGTTCTTTCTTTTATAGGATGTATCAAGGTTCCGAACTCGGGTCCACGAATATGTCCATATGGACCCGATGATTCAACCTTATGTTGAACTCGCCGATTTTGGTCATATAAGCAAGATTTTGTCTTGGTCCATAGATAATAAATTCATTCTAGCTTTATGCGAAAGATGGAGACCAGAGACACACACATTTTGGTTCCCAACCGGTGAGTGTATCGTGACGTTAGAAGACGTCTACATGCTTTTGGGACTACCCATTGAAGGTAAGGTTGTTAATGGTAAAACACCCTATATGCAAATTCAATTTGCATGGATCTCTTGGAGACTGATTTGTTAGATGATAATGCAAGAGGTCAAGGTATACTACTCTCACGCCTTAAGTCGTACTATAATAGTTTATACTTAGATGAGCATTCTACCGAAGATGCTCGAATAATAAAAACTAGGTGTTACATTATGTTGTTAATTGGCTCGTTTTTATTTCCCGAAGGTAGTGGTTCTAACATGCATATTATTTATTTACCTTTACTTAGACATGTAGATAGAATAGGAAGTTACAGTTGGGGATCTGCTTGTCTAGCCTATCTCTATAGCTCCTTGTGCAAAAACTCACACAAAGACACATCTACATTTTTTGGATGTGCTATTTTGCTACAAGCATGGGTTTGGTCAAGACTACCGTCTCTAGCACCCGTCAATAACAACCCTTTCACATTTCCGTATGCACAAAAGTAAGTTGTTTAAATTGCTATATCTTTACTTACTTCTTTAAAGATTATTACCTCTAACTAATATTTTTTGACTTTTTGGTGTAGATGGTCTGCACGTGGTATGAGTTACAACAGATGTCCAAGACATTGTATTACTCAGTATCGCAACCTGTTGGATCACCTTCGGCCGACAGACGTAAGGAAAATAACTTAATTATTTCGTTATATTTTGTTAACTTCTTCTACCTTGACTATAATCCAATCTTCTTTTACATTTCAGTTTATTTGGCGTCCATACCTTAATTTGGATCATGACCATCAAGTCAACGCTGAATACGCAGCCATATGGACTGCATACACACCGATAATACGGTTCACAACTATGGAGATGCACAACAGTGATCGTGTGAAGCTGCAGTCTGGTATGCCCCAAAATATCCCAGATCCCCCAGCTAGCCTAGGAGAATGGCATCTGCGCAAAGTTAACGACCAATGGAACTCCAATCCATGGCAAAGCTTCGCAAGACCGGAGTGTCGCAAATGGAAGCACCGTCATGACCATGTGTTACCTGATGCAGTCATGCCAACTGAAGAAAAACCAAGTCGTACTTATATGGCTTGGTACAGATCGGTTGGTTTTCAGTTCATCGCCGAGGATATGTACTTGTACGACCCACACCAGATGACTTACACACCTGACACCTCAACATCAAACCCCCAACAACAGTGTCAGACCGGATACACACAACCCCCTGTCCGTCAAACGTTTCGTTCAACCAACACACAAACATACAACCAAAACATTTCATACACCCAACCCCAATACCAAGAGCATACCCCATACCACCACCAACGAATTGACCATCAACCTGAGACTCAACATCGCTTCTCATCCACCCCATCACCCTACCAAAGTCGCCTAAGCCAGAACACCCAACGATCATTCAACACCAACCGCCCCTCCTCCTACCGTAGCCAAGAAGCCCAAACCTCACAAAACCAAAACATCTAACAACCCTATCTCTACCAAACACCCCAACAACCTTTCCAACCTTTCCTCGACGTATCTTTCACACCCATGTCTCTCTTCAACCGTCTCGGTCGCCCATCAATGAGTCAACCACATCCCAACTTCTCTGGCATAGGTCATGAGCTGAGCTATGACGGTACACCATCGATGCATACTGAAGACTATGTCGACTTGTCTGACTACCTCAACAGACCTTCTCCCGTAGTTGGTAGTGACGCTCCTGGTCCCTCAGATGCTCAAACACCGGTACCGAATCGTCAACGTGGATTAGGGCCACGGGTTAGGGTAGCTAGAGGATGTGGGACCGGAGGTCGGTTAGGTGATCCCGGTCATCACCATTAGGTTTCTTTGTGTAAACGGAAAATTTTATTAATATCAAGTGGTCATATATCAAATTTATCTATCACGTATACCATTTACCAAAAAAATTGCATTTTAGGAGGAGTCTCCAATTGAATTGGGGCCTCCTCTTAAACCCTACACAGGGGTGCCATTTGGATTGGCTAGGGCACCTGCCCTAGCCAATCCAATTGGCGCCTCCATTCAATTTTTAAGAGGAGTCTCCAATTCAATTGGCGACTCCTCCTAAAAGTGGGGTAGTTTGAGATTTTTTTTGAAAGCAGGGGTATTTTGGGAATTTCCTTGAAAAAATGGGTTATTTTCATAAAAAAATCACTCTTTTCTCTTATTTTCCTTCTACTTTCACTTCTATCAGAGAACTAAAAATTTACTCTTCTTTCCACTCACTTTCATTCATTAAATTTCAATCTTTATACTTTCTTTCCTTTCACTTTCTATTTAAATCCAAACAAAATATAAGGTGTTCAATTTTACTTTGTTGTAAAAATGGCGTCAAACGCTTAGGTATGATTATAAGAGATTGTGATATATGGTGTTGGTTTATAAGTATGGTTGTGAGAGAGACGAGGTGGGAGAAACGCGTCAAAATAGTTGAAAGATCGTGTTTTTATTAGTGATGAAGTGAGTTTATCTAGAAAAAAAAGTAGTTTAAAGAGTTTCTTTTCAAAGTGGTGGAGAAAGGTAAAAGTAGTTATTTCTAGTAAGACTTTTTATTGGATGTAAGTTTGTTAAAGGATAAAATTAATAGATTGTATGAGCTTTACTTTAGATAAGGAGATATATGTGGCAAATAATGGAGGTAATAGTGATTAGTGGGGGTTGGAGGTGTAGACACCAGATGTTTTCTTTTGAGGAAGACTTTTAGTTTGGTATATTTTTATTGGAGAACAAATTTTTTTTTGTAAGATATCAAAGTAGATAAATGACAATGGATGCTTAATATGGATGATGAGTACCATGTCAAAGATGTTTATCGATTGTTTACTCAAGAGTTAGAGGTTGATTAAAGAGTTCTCACTAATTGTGTCCATGTTTGTTTAGAGGTATTTCTGAAATAGAATATCGACTAAAGACAATTTGAATTATTGTGGGATCTCCTTCAATGATTCTTTAAGGTACATATGAGAATGTGGAAAAGATGCAAACTTAAGTTGTACTTTTTTTCAAGTGTACTTTCTTCATAGGGGTGTGGTACAATATTTTGAAGTGGTTGGTGTTGTAATTTATGAACAACAAATGTCCATGGGTGTCATACTCTAAAATTTGTCATATCTTTTTCATTCAACTACATTTGACTCATGCTTTCAAATTCATCTGCATACATCCATCTCAACCATTCAATTTCATTCACTTGCATAAGGTAACATCATTGGTTCAAAAAATTCATAATTTTAACTGGATTATCTCAAAATTTGGGATATTGAGAATTTGATCAGATGACTATGATTGGTGTTCTTGTTGTTACGTATGGAACAAGATATTGTGAATTCCATTGGATGTTATTGGAGCAAGGCTTCATTCCGTGACAAGTCTCTTGAATTAGGTTTTCTTGGTGTGTTTTCTTAGAAAGAAAGATATTACGGTACATTTGACTTTCTAGTCAAAGTCAATTTTAAATAGTTGACTTTTTGACCTAATTCTTGGAAGTCTCTCCATTTCATATTCAAGTTATGGTTATTAAATTGATGCACATCATAAGAAGAAAAGGTTTGGAAGTCATTCATGACCTAATTGACTTTTGGTCAACTGTTGACTTCTGGTTAAACAGTTGACCAAGTCATTTGGATTTCTTACTTTAACTTGGGCTATCAATTTTTGATCAAAGTGCTTCATTCAATTGGATTCTTTAAAATTACAAATTTCAAAAGGGAATTCAAATTGCCAAAAAGGGAGGGAAATTTGTTTCATTACTTGAAGTGCAAGTTACAAAGTCAACATTACATTTCAAAAGTCAAAAGTACATATAAACATCCAAAAAAATACCAAAAAAGACATCACAATGGAAAATTACATGAAAAACCTAAATTTGACCTACAATTGACTTTTGATCAATTGTTGACTTTTGGTCAAACAGTCAAACTCTGACTAAATTTGACCTACAATTGACTTTTCATCTTCATGTCCATCATTTCACCAATCTTCATCATGATCATTACGTCATGTACCTTTTCTATTTTTCAAGGCCATGCATCCAAAGCTCGTAAAAAAAACATGTAAAACTAAAAGGTACATGCACCAGACCTGAAACAACAAAATATTCATCAATTCAAACACATCCCAACTTCATTTATACATCCAATTGCAAGTCATGTTCGCATCAGCATCATATTCCATAAACAAGCATAAACCATTAGCTACCTTACCATCATTAAAAGATAATTCAAACCATGTTATCCAACAATATAGCAACCATGAAAATATAACATATACACTATCCAACTCAATATGGCATAAAATCAAAACCATTACAATCATAAACGCATATTCAAGTTGCATCACATACCAGTTACAACACATACAATGCATTCATTGTGCAAAGAACTCAAAGACAGCAATTCAAACACATATGCTCACACCACATACATATATAGCAGCCATCGCAAAACACACATCAAATTTAGCATACAATCAAAGCCATCATACACATATCAAACCATAATCATGTTATGCAATTTAAAATCATCATTTATCATTAATTTATCATAACAATTTTGGTACACAACTTAACAACTTTAAATTTAACTTCAAACTTAACCTTTAACTACCTTTTAACAAATTTCAACTAATCTAAATGCTCTCATAACCACTTGATGTAACTAACTACCATTTCCTTAACTAACTACTCAAGTTAGTTGCCATCCTCAAACTTGAAACAAGTTCAATCTCCCTCCAAGTTTTAAACTAACACATAAACCTCTTCTAACCTATAAACCTATAACCAATATCAATTAACTTCAAACAAGTTCATAACTAACTCTCTAACAAACTAACTATCAGCTTCCAGTTTCCATGTGTCCCTAATATAATTACCAAATTGAGCCTAATTTCAAAATTCCCTCCAAATCAAGTTTAAACCCTGACAACCTATAATTACCAAACAAACACACCTTGCCATCACATTTTTCACTAAACTTAGTCCTAAAGAAACACAATTCACTCAAGTTCCTTCACTCCAACAAAAACTAAAACATAACTAACTTTGGGTTCACCCTTAGCCATTGATAAAAGTGGCACTTGGATCACTATCCAAGGGCTCACAATCAATCATCCATAACTGAATTAACCTCATTTCCCTCAAATTACCTCATAGACTCCTCTATATAAACCAAATTCTCATCATCATCAAGTATTCATCATATCCCCTAAACTTACTTTGCAATTTTTTCTCTACATTCAATCTCTTCCACTATCAATTCATTCCAACTAACCTCACCATAGCTTAATTTTGAACTTGCTCAGAGTTTCACATTGAAACTCTGAGATAAGTGAGCTCAGCCTCACACCTAAGTCAACAACATCATCTACATTCATCAACATATTTCATATCTCTATTACTCAATCAACAACAGAAATACTTATAACAATAAAAAGAATTGGGGGAAGAAGAAGGTCACGAAGCAACAATCTAAAGATAACGGAAGACACCCTTTAACTAGACTTCATATCAAGACTCTTTGGGTTTCTTTTGTCATTGTCACTGTTGGAGAACCACCAGAGTGTCTCCGGTAGGTAAGCCTTAAAACCCTCATTTTCCTCCATCCATTTTCTGTTGAATCTTGTTACCAGCGTGTATTCTCATTATCTTGAATTGAACCCCCATGCTAATGGCTAGGCTCAATGCATATATGGTGTTTAATTTAATTTTTCAAGAGCATTAGGGTTTTAATTCAAGGTTTTATTAATTAGGATCTTAGATTTTGATAAGGAATTGAGTTTAGGTTCTTGATAGATAAGATTAGAATGAAGCTTTTGGTGGTAGTTTGGTGGTTGTTTAGAGCTCTATCGTCGCCACGGTAATTTCCGGCGCGGAGAAAGATAAATACGGTTATCATTAAGAATGAGAGGAGAGCGGCGAGTGTAGCGGTGTATTCGTTACCTTTAGATTTATCGACTAAATCAAAAGTAAACCATACAAGTCGAGTCGCCACCGCACTTCTATTTATCCAAAGGAAAGGTTAGAAAGCAAACAAAAATCGAGAAGTTTTATCGAATCAAAAACTAATAAAAATGTCAGAGATCGGGGTAAGGGGGTTGGTTATGCAATGGGAAGGTGTTAAGCACCCAAAACATCCTAGGTACTCCTAGGGAGCCATTTTCACACTTGTTGTAAGGTTGGTATTTTTGTGAAAATTTGTTTGTGCAAACATGATTGGGGAAATGAGAAGAGAATATACAAGTTATTTACAATTTTGTGTTTGAATGGATAAACCCATTGCCTACGTACCATCTTAAAAAGGTTAGGATCAAAACCTCGTAGTTCGGGGTAAAAATCTCAAAACAAGTTGGTGAATTGATTGGTCCAAAAGCCTTAAGGTCTTTTGTTATCCAAGGGAGAAAACTCAACCTAAAAACCACAAATCCACCATGTGAGGATAACTTCAACATGCTAGTGAGGGGTTAACCCTATAATAAGCATGGAAGACTCATTGTCCATCACTAAGGATATAGGTGAGTATTACATCTACCTCAAGGATAACTCAAACCTAATAGCTAAAGGTTATGAAATTTTTTTGATAAGAAAGTGGCCATTGAAACTACAAAATCATTTGAAGGAGTTATATTTACCAATGAAAAGTATTTACAAAATATGGTCAAAGTTGACTTAAAGATTCAATTCAAAATAAGTGTTATGAAAAGAAAGTTTGAAAATCAAAAACATAATGCTTAGGTTTCTAATGTTTGAAAAGAAGTGTTAATGTTTGCACAAAAGTTTTGGTTTGGGTTAGAGTGGAGGGAAGAAGAAGAATGACTAAAGTCCTAATCATACAAGAGATGAAGGATAAGAAACAAAACCACAAATGGAGTTCCTTTCTTGAGATCATATTGATGATCCAAGTAGCTCCCATCCTTTGGAATAAGCAAGCAAATAAGTATAAACTCAAGCAATCAATCAAGCAAGCAAAGCTCTTAGGAATCTTCCAATAGCTCTTGTATCTCTCTCTTTTGAAGCACATGACAATGGTTCAAAAAGAAGAAGAAGAAGAATATTAAAATGCATTAATGGAAATGGAATGAGATAATCAACAAGCATTGACCAAAGATATATGAGATTAAGGTCAAACAATAGTAAACAGAAGTAAGATGAAGATTAGAAGTCAAGAAACAAATAAAATATTTTTGGTATTTTTAAAAGTAAAATAATACTTGAATTAAAATAATAAAGAAAGGTCAAACTTCAAATTCACTTCAAATCAACTTTGAAAAGTCCAAGTGAATTATCATAAGTTCAACAAGGTCAAACAAAGTTTGACAAAAAATTTCAGTATTTTTAGAAGTCAGAAACTATTTTTAATCAATTAAAATGCATAAAAAATAACCTAATTGAATTAAAATCTCAAATAAATCTCAAATCAATTAATAAATTGATGAGAATAATTTTCATAGATCTATCATCATTCAAAGAGGTTGGAAAAATATTTTTGTATTTTTTGAATATGAAAAACTATTTTAAATGAATTAAGAATAACCAGAAAATAGAAAATTCCTAAAAAATATCAAATGATAAAATAAAAAATATTAAAAATCATTTTTAGAAACTAGAAATTAAAAGAATAAAAATGCAATTGATCTCACATTTTTTGGACCAATAATGAAGGAGATATGAATTTTTGAAATGAAATGGAATTAAAGAAATAAAAGAAAATGAAATCAGAAAATAGAAAATGCAAAAAAAACGTGGAGCGTTGGATGAAGCTCATTAATTGAGCTGGCGCATCATGTGGATTACAGCGCGCGCCTACCAAACACGTGAGTCAACTGCATCACACTTGGCCTTTAATTGAGTCATAACATTGAGTGGTCATGATCAAATCTGGAAATAGAAACGCACGACTGTGATTCAATCTGGAGACCAGACGGTGGTGTACACCACCGTCTTCTCTGGCCAACCTCCGACGACGGCCAAAATTGCAGAGAATAAAATGTTCACCAAAAGCCACAATCCAGGTACCAAATGAAAGTTGGGGTGATGTACATCACCCCTGTACCAACCAATTCAGCTCTAGGCTTCCATAGAAAGAGGAATCAGAGCTTGAATTTTGTGGTGTTCAACTGAAACTTGTTGGATTTTGAAAATTCAAAGCTCAAAAAGATTGCCTCTATGTAGAGGACTTCAGACAACACAGCAACAACAAGAAACAAGCAATATATGAGCAGATTCGAAGAAAATAAAATTTGAAGTGAACCTCTGAATTGCTGAGCTTGAGAGCATGATCACTTGATGTTTAAGCTTGCAGTGTGTTCTATGGATCAAGGTGAGCAAGGCTTAGGAACTTTAGATCTAAAAATCAATCAAGGAAATTGAAGTTTAGATCTGAAAAATTTGAGAGAAAATGGTGAGTTCCTTTGAGTATGGTTGAGGGATAATTTGTGCAGCATGTAAGGCACCCTTAGGTTGCTGAAATGAGAAGCATTGGCCTTATATTTATAGCAGATTGAATGGCTGAGTGCATGAACAAAGCATTGCATGGATGGAAAGGGCCTCCATGCATGGGCCTGTACAGGCGCATGGAGGGCCCAATTCCACTTGCATTTGTAAGCTTATGCCAAATGAAATCAGAATGGACGTGCAGATTGTGTATGCTTAGCTCATGCAATGCATTTTTAATGAGTTTCCAAAACTGTACCAATATGTTTAGCTCTTCGAAAATGGCATTTCCCAAATTGCAGCATAACCTTATGGGTAATGGTTGGAAAGATTTTTGCATGAGGATCATTTGTTATGTTGACCAAAACTTCATTTGACATTTCGAAATTGGTGAAAAATGATCATGAAGTGTAGGGTCCAAAACATGTACATGTGAGAATTTCAAAAATGGCCAAACTCTAAGCACTTATGTTTCAATGATGAAAGCTCCAAATGACAAAACCTTAAACATCAAAGTTGTATATTGTTTCAAGACAATAAATTTTGCATCATTTGGATTTTTTATGAAGAAGTTATGGGCACTTGAAGTTGGACTTTTTCACATTTCAATGCCTTTGGTCCAAAGTGACCTATAATGTTTTGCATTATCACATGTATTTATTTTAGGATTTTTAAATTTTACTAAACATAAAAAATGAATTAGACATATTGGACTTTCCAATTCATTTTATCCCATATCAAAATCATGAAAAATGAATGAGTTATGTCCTTGGGAAGTTGACCTAAAATTAGGGTTCAGTCAAAATGACCTATATTGTCTTGAAATGGATGATGACTTTCCAAGCTTCAAATAAAATTTTTATGAACATGAAAGTTGTTCATATGGTTCTTAAGAACATTTTTTCTCTTGGGTTCATCTCCATTTGACAAACACATTAAAAGTTAGGTCTCAGTGTACTTCAAAATAGTCAGATGAATTGACTGATCAACTTCTCAAGCCCAAACCTCATACCTTGATGAATTGATGATTCAGGATACTCAAATAAGATCAAATATGCAATGAAATGATTAATGGAAGAACTTCCCTTGATTTTATTTGATCATGGGTTGAGGTTGCTTCATGAGCAAGGCACAGTTGGTGAACAGATGAATTAGGGTTTCCTTGGGAAACAAGCCTCAAAACCATTGGCTTGCTTTGATCAAAATGATGAATTGAGATACTTGGGAGGTATTTTATGTATGAGAGCTTTGGGAACCATTTCCATGCTTGCTTTCATCTTCACTTGGCCATATCAATGCACATGGGATCTCCTAGAAGCTTTGGATCTTGTGACTGCTCAAACTACAAACAAAAGATGTTAGTGACATATTTTTGTGCTTTTGGTTAGTAAATAAAATTATAAAAGCAATAATATACAGTTCAAGCATGCTTGGTGATCTCAAACCAACTCCCAAAAGTTCCCACCCTAGGGTAAGAGCCAAGATGCTTATGATCCTTGAGGCCAAATGCAAATGCAATGTTATGATGCCATGAGGGATCTTAGGGTCAAAATTGGGGTCTTACAGTGAGGTCTGGGAGTGAGATGATGAATGGTGGATATTTTCTCTCCTTTCCTCTTTTCTTATTTTTCATGGGCCAAAGGGTCCAAAGCCCAATGACTTTTGCTGCACACACCTCCTTTTCTTTTACACCCCCTAACTCTGATCAAAACAAAAGAAAAAATGACTTAGGCTTCATTACTTGGGCCTAGCGCCCCATAACTCTTCACACACTTCTTTAACCCTGAACCCCCAGGCAACAACTTTTATTTATTTTACTCTTTAGGATTTCAGTGTTTTTATTAGTACATCAAAATTTAGCTATAATTAGGAATTAAGTCTTAATAAATTTTAGGCTTTAATTCCTAAATTAGAATTAAATTTTGATGATGGGATTATATTAGAATTAATTAGAATTTAGGGTTTTATATTTTAACTTTATCTTTTTCCCTTGATATCATGATTGAGTTTACATTTTGAAATGCTTGCATGATTCTTCTTGATATAGTTTGACTCATACTCTTGCATGATGCCTTAAGAGTTTACTCAATTAGGTGATTAAAAATCCATTAATCATCTAATATGAATTATATTGACACTAGGACTTGTACTATGCATGATCTCTTAGGTCAAATACAAATGTTATTCATTTCAAAACCATAGATAAATAGGCCAATCAATGCATGACAATATTAGGCTTTATTCCTCATTTTTGATACCATATCCCTAATTCTTTTAATCATGTTGTCTTCTTTATCCAATTTAAGACTAAAATCTCTTTTTTCAAATAACCCATAAAATACCTAATACATGCGATGCGAATTATGCACCATGAGCCTTAGGAAATGGAGAAGAATGAGAGGGTGTATTCCTATCCTCATTCTGAATATCTTTGGATACAGGACACACAAACCAGTTGTTCAAAATATTTGCCTTCATTAATAGACTTTAGGGAAATTCAAATCAAGGTGAATTTGCATAATAAAAGGAAGAAAAAGGAGGAGGGTGTAGACTATCTCCCCCCGAATGATTCATACACTTTTGTAGAGCTCCCTGTTTGAATATTTGTCTTCAAACTAAGACCAATCACAACCAATATAAAAAAATATTCCATAATCTTTCTCTCTTAGTTCCAATACAACTCCTTTTAATTTTGACACTCATACTCTTCCTTTATCCTATTTTCCTTGTTAATCCCCTAGTTTAGGCATACCCTTATTCCTTTTTTCCATTTACCTTATTAATCCCCTGGTTTAGGCAAGCTCTCATTCTTCTTTCAGTTTTCCTTTTTAATCTCCGGTTTAGGCAAACCTTTACAATTCTTTATCCTTTATTCATACACCAATTTTACAATTATTTTTCCTTGGTTCATACACGAATTTTACAATTATTTATCCTCTATTCAGACCAAACAACAATTTTCTTGTCATAAAGAACGACTATAATTCACTCCTTAGCAGTCAGACTAACAACTTAGAGCATCCAAACTAGGATCAAACAACTAACATCAAAATACTTCTAGGATATGATTATAACATTGTTCCCTAAAATCAACCAACAAACACTTATTTTCTATCCCACAAAGTACAGAGCTCTAACTTTCTCATTGCACCATGAGAGTACGTAGGCACAAGGTTTCGAAATCTTTGTGAGCACATTAGTTAAAAACTTATTTTCAACTTGATTAAAACCAATCACAAGCAACCTTTAGATAATAACACTAATATGGACAAAGAACAATCAAAATGGTTCTCATTGAGTATAACGGGTGCGAGGGATACTAATACCTTCCTCTTGCATAACCGACTTCCTTACCCATTTCTTTTCCCTTTGGATTTTATTTATATTTTCCCTTTCTCTTATAATAAATAAAATTCAAGGGTGACTCTGTTGTATTTCGAGTGTGCGATGCGCTCGGTATTTTTCGCGGCACGACAATGGGTATGTTCCAAAATGACAAGAAAAGTGAAAGTGAGTAAATGGCAATAAATACTTGGAAAATAGTCCCACATAGAAAGTGGCACTCACATTAAAAGTCTTTATAAAGAGTTATATTATTTAACTCAACAAAAGGACAAAAAAGGATAAAGTGTCATATGGACAAGTGTGGTGGTCCCAAGCATTATGTCATTTGTCTCCTTCATACACCTCCTCGTTGCCCTCGAAGACACGAACTCCTACTCCGGGACCGGGTCCGAGGGCGTGGGCGTAGAGGCGCTAGTGGCAGTTTGTAGGCGGCACTTGAAGTGTTGTTAAATGAAGATATACAACTATTGAAAATGTTGTTGTAGGAGAAACAACATAATTTTTTGTAAAAGTGTTAAGGATGTTGTTTCATTAAGGGTCACAACCTTGCGAAACAACACAAACGTGACCTATAAATAAATCATTCCGAATTCATGAATCACATCACAAAAATACATATCCTCTTTAGAAATATTCTAAACTCTCTTCCCTACATTTGACTTTTCATTTGTCTTGTACAAACTCGAGTATAGGCTAAATTATCTTGGGTATTCCTGCATGGAAAGTATAAGAGATTCGAGAGTGCTTGAAATACTATAAGGAACACGATCCATTCACAATTCTAGTCTGGATCTATTCAATCTAAAAGCTTTCTCTGACACTCTTATAGTATCTCAAATAATGCCCATTGACGCTTCAGTTTCAAGCATCAAAGTGATGAACCAGGACCTTGTCAAGTTAGACCGTTTAGATGGAACAAACTTTACTCGTTGGCAAGACAAAATGACATTTCTATTGACTGCCTTGAATATTCATTGTGTCTTAGATCCTAATTTGACACCATTTACAAAACGAACAGAAGATTACACTGATAAAGTCAATAAGGAACGAAAGAAACAAACAGAAGATGAATTGATATGTCGTGGACATATTCTAAACACATTATTTGATCGTCTCTATGATCTCTACATTGATATCAATTTGCAACAGAGATCTGAAAAGTCCTCGAGTTCAAATTCAAGGCTGAAGAGGAAGGAACGAAAAAGTTCTTAATATCTAAATAATTTGATTTTAAAATGTTAGACTCCAAGCCGATTCTTGCACAAGTACACAAGTTACAGGTTCTCGTGAATAAAATAAATTTTGTAAAAATAGACATTCAAGAAGCTTTTCAAGTTGGTGCAATCATTGCAAAATTTCCACCTTTGTAGAAAGAATATAGGAAAAAATTGTTGCATAGTTCTGAGGATTTCTCATTGGAGAAACTTCAGAAACACCTTCAAGTTGAGGAGGAAACGAGTGATAGAGAAAAGTTTGAATCCACTGGATACTCTAAAGTCAATTTTGTGATTGCAAAAGGAAAGAGAAAACATGATGGCATGAAGAACCATCTTGGTCCAAAGAATGAACATAACAAGTTCAAGAACTCTAGCGGACCAAAAGGCAGCTACTATGTGTGCGGAAAACCATGCCACTTTGCTTGAGACTGCATGTATAACAATTCCAAAAATAAAGTTAATGTTGTTCATTCCAATGAAGACATAATTGCCATGGTGAGCGAGATTATGACAATCAAAGGCAAAATGCAAGGATAGTGGTATGATACATGTGCTACCGTGCATGTTTCTTATGACAAAGCAACATTTAAAACTTATTATGAAGTAAATGATGGACAAGAAGTGCAGATGGGAAATAAAGTACAATCTAGAGTTGTTGGAATGGGATTCGTCGAACAAAATTTCACTTGTAGAAAGAATATCATCTTGTCAATGTGTATGTCCCCGACATGAATATGAACCTTATTAGTGGGGACTTATTGGGAAAACTAGGTATTAAGTCTGTATATGAATCGAGCAAACTAATATTAACCTTAACGTTGTATTTGTAGGAAAAGGATATTCCGCGGAGGGAACGATCAAACTTTGAACTACCGATAATATTATTAATGAAAATTTTAATTCTTGTTATATGCTTGAATCAATTTCTTTATGGAATTATAGATTAGAACATATTGGTATTAGTACTATGAATAGACTAATTAAATTCGGATTGATCTCATGCAATATTCATGATTTCGAAAAAATGTGAAATATGTGTTAAATAAAAAATGATCAAAAAAACTTTCAAAAGTGTTGAAAGAAAATTAAATTTGCTTGATCATGTGCACTCTAATTTGTGTGAATTTAGTGGAATGTTAACCCGTGGGCGAAACCGATATTTCATAACCTTTATTGATGATTTCTCCAGGTTCACACATGTATACCTTTTAAAACATAAAGATGATGCCTTTAATGACTTTAAAATTAATAAAGAGGAAGTAGAAAAACAATTAAGTATAAGTATCAAAGTTCTTATGAGTGATAGGGGGATGAATACTTTTCTACAGAATTTGATGCATATTATGAAGAATATGGATTATACATGAATGTTTCACACCTCGTACACCATAAAAAAATGGTCTAGCCGAGAGAAAGAATCGACTATATCAAGAAATGATAAATGCTATGTTAATGCATTCTGAGTTGCCATTTAATTTGTGGGGTGAAGCATTATTATCCGCATGTCATATAATGAATAAGATTCTTTTAAAGCTAACAAGTATTTCTCCATATGAGATATGGGAAGGTAGATCACCAAATATCAGTTATTTTAGAGTGTGGAGGTGTGTAACATATTACAAGAATATGGATACTAAAAGAACTAAATTGGGTCCTCGGGGGATAAAATGTGCTTTCATAGGATATGCATCCAACAACAAAGCATATAAACTTTTAATCTAGAGTCTAATGTAATTGTTGAATCCTGAGATGTGGAGTTCTTTGGAAACCTTATCACATGAATCTGAGAATTCCCACAAATGAAGAATCTTGGATGAAGATTCTCCAGGAATTGTTGAAATACAACCCATAATTATTTCACGGATTATTGAAACACAACTCGAGCCTATGATAAGCAAAAGAGTCTGAAAAGCTAAAGTTCTAGGACCAAATAAAATCGATTCTCAACTCATTTCCTTTTATCTAGTTGAAGGAAATTGAGAGAATGATGTTCATAAGATTTCTATTATTCTTCAATTATAGGATGATCCTAAAACCTATAAAGAAACAGTGGCTTCAAGGGACTCTTCATTTCGGAAAGATGTTATCCAAGACGAAATGGATTCAATTATTTCAAACCACACTTGGGAACTTGTGATCTTTCAAAGGGTTTAAGGAACATCAAATGTAAATGGGAGTTTAGAAATAAATATCATAGTGATGGTACATTAAAAACCTACAAGTCTAGATTATTAAAAAAAAGGGTTCAGACAAAAAAAAAGGTATTGATTATTTTGACAAATATGCACCAGTAGCAAGGACAGCGACAATAAGAGTATTGTTTGCATTAGCTTCTCTGAATGACCTTATAGTTCATTAAATAGATGTTAAAACAATATTCTTGGGACAAATATTTGTACACAGAGGTGCATAAAAACATTTTAATAATTTTGTGTCTATATGTTGATGATATTGTGATCATTAGCAAGGAGACGAATGGAATTTTAGAAACAAATAGATTTCTAACTTCTATATTCAAGATAAAAGATCTTGGACTAGTTGACACTATTTTAGAGATCAAAGTTAAACGAAATAGTGGGGGTTATGAAATTAGTCAAACACAATATATTGAGAAAATGTTGGATAAGTTCAAACACCTACACTTTAAGGAAGGAAACACTATATTTGATCCTAGTTTCAAACTTCAAAAGAGGAATGGAAGAATTATGGCCCAATTGGAATATGCAAGTGCAATTGGATGTTTAATGTATCTAATGCAATGCATCAGACTTGACATAACATTTGTAGTTTGTAAGACGAGTAGATTTTCTAGCAATCCAAATGGTGAACATTATAAGGTCATAACAAGGATTTTTGGTTACCTTTTAAAGTCTAAAAATCTTGGCCTTCATTATAGTAGGTTTCTGTCATACTAGAAGGATATACCAATGTGAGTTGAATATCGAGTGTTAGGGATCATAAATCTACAACTGGGTGGATATTTATATTAGCTGGATGTGCAATTTCTCGGAAGAGCAGGAAACAAGCATGCATTATTCTTTCGACCATGGAATCAGAGTTTGTGGCTCTTGTTTCTGCTGGTCACGAAGCAGAATGGTTAAGGGACTTTCTGTATGAAGTTCCATTAGCTAAAGATAATTTTTCGAAAGTGTTGATGCATTATGATAACCAAGCCACCATAGCAAGAGCATTCAGTGAAGTATACAATGGAAAGCCTAGGCACATAGATTTTAGACATTCTTTCATGAGAAAATTAATTAAGGATGGGATCATTTCACTAACATATATACAAGTTATAATTTAGCTGATCTGTTTACTAAGTCACTGGTCAAAGACATAGTAAAGACTACCTCGAGAGGTATGAGATTGAAACTTCTTGAATAAGGGTTCCGACAACGGAAACAACCCAATCTGAAGTTAACAAACTTTAACCTAAGATTCAATGGGTAACAATAAGTCGTTGATTTGGATGTTTGTGCAACATTATGTGACAATGTTGATTATTACATATTAAGGGTTAGATTTTTCAAACTCTTAATGAATTTTTATATCGAGGATAAGTATCTAAGAAAATATATACAATATGAACTTCACCTATGTGAATTTCAATATGGTGTCGTCTCAAAGTGAGAGTTGGAGTTTATCTCATGAAAAATTCACGAAAACAGGATAAGCACATGACCATAAATAGTACAGGGCGAGAGATGTAGGCGAAGAACCATTAAAAAGTGTGTAAGGTAACACCGATATAATCACAAGGGATAACGATTCAAAGCATTGCTACCTAACATTACCATTAGACTTTGTGTTATCCTTATTAAGGTTAAGTTCAAATCGAAAGATACTTAACTGTATTAACATTCTTCATTTCTCTTTTTTGGAATTGGTCTTGTCATTATTAGAACAAGTGAGGGATTATTGTAATTTATGAACAATAAATATTCATGGATATGTTCCAAAATGACAAGAAAATTGGAAGTGAGTAAATGTCAATAAATGCTTAGGAAATAGACTCACATAGAAAATGGAAATCACATTACAAGCATTTATAAAGAATTATGTTCATTAACTCAACAAAAGAAAAAAAGAGGATAAAGTACCATATGGACAAGTGTGGTAGTCTCAGACATTATGCCATTTATATCCTTCACACATCTCCTCGTCGGTGACGGGTCCGAGGGCGTGGGCGTAAAGACGCTAGTGGCGACTTGTAGGCGGCACTTAAGCACTTAGGCACGATGCATTGGAGCAATCAGGCTACTCGCGGTGTTATACGACGATGCCAGTGGCGCCCTGCCGACCTGCGGATGTGATAATGGATGTTGCTCTTGTTTTTTATTGTTGCTTGAGTTTGAATTCTGAATTTGAAAATAGGAAACATTTCATGAAGTGTTGCTGAATGAACATATGCAACTCTTGAAAAGGTTGTTGTAGGCGAAACAAAACAATTTTTGGTAAAAATGTTGTTGAAAGGATGTCGTTTCATCAATGGTCGCAACCTTATGAAACAACACAAACATTGTCTATAAATAAATCATTCTGAATTCAGAAATAACATCACAAAAACACATATCCTCTTCAGAAAAATTCCAGATTATGTTCCCTACATTCGAGTTATCATCCGTCTTGTGCAAACTCGAGTATAGACTTAATTATACTGAGTATTCCTATATAAAAACTCTAAGAAATTCGAGAATGCTTGAAATATTATAAGGAAAGTTATTCGTTCACGATTCCAGTTAGAATCCATTCAATCTAGAAGTTTTATCTAAAAGTTGGACACATGTAATGTTTTTTAAATTTAGTCAAAGGGTATTGTTTTTCTACTTTGTGGGCTTATATGTGATGGAAAGGAAATTCACAAAGGTCCTGTGACATTTGATTGACAAGTGTTTAGATCTTATAAAAAGAGCGAAATAAGAGGCTATTTAGTCATGAGAAATAAAGGACTTCATAAATTTTAGATCAAATCAAAGTTACAACTTAGAAGTGGATCATGTCTAAATATATCTTTGAGTATGTCTTAAATAATCGATGGTTTAATCATATAAGTTTCCTATAACATATATTATTTTTTATTTTTTTAATGAATTAACTCTTTGTGTTTTAATTGTAATTTTATATATTTTTTGTATGTAATTATTTGCACTTACTACGTGAAATAGTCTCTTTTTTATTAATATTATTATTTAACTTTTTCAAAAACAAAAAAGAACTAATGAGCGTAAGATTCTAACGAGGTTGGATTTCACTATATTAACTAATTAAGTTGAAATTTGTGTTGACAATAACTTTGAAAACAATGGCACATTATGAAGCCTACTCATCAATGAAGAATCTCTATAATAAAAAAGTAGCATGTTATCTCTTTCCATCAAAAGAATGTATTGGTGGCTTTATCTTTAACACATAGTGTCTCCATGCTTATCCCATGTCATTGTTTGGAATATAACGGTAGGATGAAGGGATTGAGATATTTTTGAGCGAAAATAAAAGTAGGGGATTGTGGATCTGAAAAAGCAAAAGCTAAAATGAGTAGTAAAAAATATAAAGGTTGATTTTTATACCCTTATATCTAATCCACTAACTTCCATAAAGAAAATCAAAATATAGTTTATAATAATTTGTAGTTTCTGTAAATTAACAATGAGAAGCAATAAAAAGTAGACTCTAAAAGCCGAATTGGTAGGCACGTTTTTTATCTGAGAAATAATAATTTAGCAAAAGTGAAAAATACTTGTTGCTGCCCAGGATCGAACTGAAGACCTTCAGTGTGTAAGACTGACGTGATAACCACTACACCACAGCAACTGTACGTGTGTGGAATGTATTATCTAGCTGAGTGGTATTCGTATCTGTATTTGAGGCGTAAGAGAATGATATTTCAAGATTAAACTTAGATTTGAAAAAGGCATACTCCTTTAAACAGTAAACAATAATTAATTAGCAACATATTATTTGTCATCCTCCTTATAACCACTTTCTATTGCTTCAGTATAAAGATATTATGCAGAACAAAACCTATTTGTTACTGAATTTCTAACTAGTATATGCCATGCCTCAAGTAACAACACAATTCCAAATTATTCCTTTAACTCAGTTTCATTGATAATCATTGTTGTTTAGAGTCCTGAAATGGAAGGTGAAACAGTGGTGCATAATGGAGGCTGCCATTGTAAGAGTGTAAGGTGGAAAGTGATTGCTTCTTCCAGTGTGGTCATATGGGACTGCAACTGCTCAATCTGCTACATGAGAGGCAATTTTGATGGGAAGAATTGGGAACAGTCATATAATGAGACAGGTATCTCTTCGTGTTCTAAGGTGCATGCAGAAGTAACTACCATAACACCAGGGAATACGTATTAGTTGATATCATTAGCATGTCTTGTATGAAGTTTTTATTAATGAAAGTGTCGCTTATGTTGTTGTAGTGTATCTGTAGTACTTTCAAAATTTGTGCATTGTTGATGACAATGTATGACCATTGTTGCTCTTGAAATTTTGTTCTATCGTTTGAATGATGTATCAAAACACCTAATGAAGTAGATGGTCGGTTACATGATACTCTTTTGATCTTGCACCATTTTTATGATATTGGGGGCCGAAGATATGATGAGAGATTTGACGCCACTGACTCATAAATCTGTTTGTTTTCACTAGAGGTATGCGTCGAGTAGATCCACATCAAGAGTATTTAGATCACTTATTGTATTTCCACATGACATCTGGTTCAACCTCAAGTGTGTGTGCGAGTGTAATAAGAATATATTTACAACGGTTCAATCACAATATACGCCCATAACAAAGAAGATTGATCTGATATACAACCTTAAAGATGGTCCGATTAAGGTCAAAGAATAAGATAGATTAAGTGTCACAAGAAAAAGTTATAAGAAAAGTGTTACGAGGTTTCAAGAACATGTTAAGTTCTATTCTAAAGAAATATTGAACTAAGCAGGGCGAATAATTTAATAAAAACGGGTGAATAATTTAATAAAAACCGGCGTATGGTAGAACGAAATATATTTTGATATTTTTCCTTTACACGGAGGTTCTCGACCCTAAATAAATCCTAGAATTCATTTATAAAAGAGAAAAAAAGAAATCCTAAAATTCATTTATAAAAGAGAAAAAAAAAGGTTAAAATGAATGTACAAAATTCTTTAAAACCAAAACTATTCTTGTCTATCTCATAAGGATATTGACTTGGACGTCAGGGTATTTACGGATACCATCCTCACCACGGTTAATGAGGAAATAATCAAACATATTTATTGTAAATAATTTACATTCATAGAATAGAAAATTAGTCATTAAGAGTTGTAATTAATTGTGATTAGTCACTATGAGTTGTAATTACCGATATTATTATATATAGTATCAAATGCAATGAGAAAAGCATCAAGCCAGAATTTCTAACATGGTATCAGAAGGTTCGATCTAACCTGTGAATCCTTGTTCTCTTGGCTGAAATAGTGACACCCCACTGGGTCTCTCTTGAAATCTTGTTTCTTGTTAGAATAGATTTGTTGAACGTGTGAGTTATTATTTAGCATAACAAGAGGTTATAATATAATGGCCATGGAAAATGAAAAGAATTTTTGTGTCCGTTTTACCGGCAAAAATTATTCTGCATGGGAATTTCAATTCAAGATGTATGTTAAAGGAAAGGGATTATGAAGTCATCTAGATGATGTTTCTAAGGCACCGACGGAGAAAACTGCTTTAGATGCGTGGGAAACTAAAGATGCTCAAATCATCACTTGGATTCTCAAGAGTATTGATCCTCAGATGATCAATAATTTACGCTCTTTTTCAACTGCTCAAGAAATATGGAATTATTTGGAGTGCATTTACAACCAGGACAACTCGGCAAAACGTTTTCAGTAGGAGTTAGAAATAGCCAACTATAAACAAGGTGCTTTTTCTATTCAAGAATACTATTCTGATTTCTTAAATCTCTGGACAGAACACTCTTCTATTATACATGTTAATGTTCCCAAGACCTCTCTCACGGCTGTTCAAGAGGTTTACAACACCAGTGGGCGAGATCAATTTCTCATGAAATTACGTCCAGAATTTGAGGTTGTCAGATGTGCCTTGCTGAATAGGAATCCTGTTCCTTCTTTAGATACATGTGTTGGAGAACTTCTAAGGGAGGAACAACGTCTTATTACTCAAGGAGCCATGTCTCATGAAGCTACCATTTCCGATCCCGTGACGGTTGCATATGCTGCTCAAAGTAAAGGTAAAAGTCATGATATAAGACAGGTTCAGTGTTTCTCTTGCAAACAATTTAGTCATATTGCTCGTAGCTGCAATAAGAAGTTTTGTAATTACTGCAAGCAACATGGTCATATTATCTCTGAGTGTCCCACACGTCCTCCACGACCAACACAACGTTCAATACAGGCATTCCATGCAACTATAAATCATGTGGTTGGTCCATCCACTAATGGGGCATCAAATAATAGTGCTATACAACCTGAATTGATTCAACAAATGGTAGTTTCCGCTCTTTCGGCATTGGGAATTCAGGGTAAGTCTTCTAATGTTTCTAGCCCATGATTTCTTGATTTGGGTGCATCCAATCACATGACAGGTTCTTCAGAGCATTTGCATAATTTACATTCTTATCATGGTAATCAGAAAATTCAAATAGCTGATGGTAATACTTTATCTATTACTGATATTGGCGACATAAACTCTGATTTTCGGGACGTGCTTGTATCACCTGCACTTGCATCTAATTTATTATCTGTTGGTCAATTGGTAGATAAAAATTATGATGTTAACTTTTCTAGTGATGGTTGTCTTGTGCAGGAGAAGGTGTCGGGGAAGGTGATCGCGAATGAACCTAAAGTGGGAAGATTGTTTCCACTCCAGTTTATTTTTAATCATATATCTCTTGGTTGTAATAATGTTTTGAAGTCTTATGAGGATTGGCATAGAAAATTAGGTCATCCAAACTCTGTTGTTTTGTCCCATTTATTTAAAAATGGTTTGTTGGGAAATAAAAATGTTTCTAATGCCTCTATTTCATGTTCTGTTTGCAAATTGGCTAAGAGTAAAACACTTCCTTTTCCGTTTGGTGCTTATCGTGCTTCCACTTGTTTTGAAATGATTCATAGTGATGTATGGGGTATGTCTCCTGTAGTTTCTCATTCTCACTATAAATATTTTGTCACATTTATTGATGATTATAGTCGTTTTGTTTGGATATATTTCCTTCGGTCTAAATCTGAAGTGTTTTCTATGTTTAAGAAATTTTTGACATATGTTGAAACTCAATTTCAAGCAAGTGTTAAAATTTTTCACTCTGACTCTGGTGGTGAGTACATGTCTCATAAGTTTCAGGAATACCTTCAACAAAAAGGCATCTTATCGCAACGATCTTGTCCCAATACCCCTCAACAAAATGGTATGGCAGAACGTAAGAATCGTCATTTGCTTGATGTAACATGCATATTGCTTCTCCAAGCTTCTGTACCATCCCGATTTTGGGTAGAGGCTCTTTCCACAACTGTCTTCTTGATCAATCGTCTTCCTTCTACGGTTATTGAACTTGATTCTCCTTTCTTTCGTCTTCTTAAAATTCATCCTGATTATAGTGCTTTACATACTTTTGGGTGTGTGTGTTTTGTTCACTTTCCTCCTTTTGAAAGGCCTAAGCTTGGAGCACAATTTGTTCAATGTGCATTTATAGGATATAGTCACTCTCATAAGGGATTTGTGTGTTATGATGTCACTAACCATCGTTTTCGCATTTCTAGAAATGTGACATTTTTTGATAATCAGTTTATGTTTCCCTGTGTTTCTCCTGCCATTAATGATATTGTTACTCTTCCTAAGTTTTCTATTATGCCTCAATCTATTGAACGTTATAAACCAGGTCATGTATATGTTAGACAAAACAGGCAGCAGGTTCCCACACCCCTTCCCGACGCTGAACCGCCACCTGATCCTATACCGGTTGAACCACGGTGTTCTAGTCAAGTATCTTGTGCACCAGATAGATATTTACCAGACAGGTATGATTCCTCACATACTTCTCTGACTGCCACATTGTCTAGCATATTTATTCCTACTTGTTACTCACAGGCTATTAAGGATGTGCGATGGATAAAAGCAATGAATGAAGAGCTTCAAGCTCTTCAAGAGAATTTCACATGGGATATTGTCTCTTGTCCTCCTGATGTAAAACCTATAGGTTGCAAATGGGTGTATTCTGTGAAATTGAATTCTGATGGGTCCCTCAATCGTTACAAGGCTCGTTTGGTTGTGTTAGGAAACAAGCAGGAATATGGAATTGATTATGATGAGACATTTGCACCGGTTGCCAAAATGACAACTGTCCGCACGATCATATGTATAGTTGCTTCTAATGGGTGGACTCTTCATCAAATGGATGTGAAGAATGCTTTTCTTCATGGTGACCTGACAGAAGATATTTATATGACTCCACCTCAAGGCTTATTCTATTCATCTAAAGGCGTGTGTAAGCTCAAACGCTCCTTATATGGTTTGAAACAGGCACCTAGAGCATGATACGAGAAATTCCACTCCACTCTACTTGGATTCTCCTTTACTCAGAGTCAGTATGATTCATCTTTATTTATTCATAGCACATCTGCGGGTATTGTTCTGCTTCTTTTGTATGTTGATGATATGGTTATTACTGGTTCGGATCATGCTTCTATTCAGCAACTTAAGCAACAATTACAAGCATCATTTCACATGAAAGATCTGGGTAATCTACATTATTTTCTTGGTCTTAAGGTTCATTCTACATCCAAGGGCATCTTTCTCCATCAACACAAGTATGCTAAAGATTTGATTTCTATGGCCGGTCTCGAATCGGCTAATCTGGTAGATACTCCTCTTGAGGTTAATGTTAAATATCATCGTCATGATGGTGATCTTTTGCCTGACCCCTTATTGTATCGACAACTTGTGGGTAGCCTCAACTACATGACTATTACTCGCCCCCGACATATCTTTTGTTGTTCAACAAGTAAGTCAATTTATGCATTCTCCTTGCCATCTTCATTTGGCTGCGGTTCGTCGTATAACTCGCTACTTAAAGGGAACCTCTCAACGTGGATTATTCTTTTCCGTTGGAATTTCTCTTCAGTTGAGTGCTTATAGTGATGCTGATTGGGCAGGGTGTCCTGATACTCGTCGATCTGTTACTGGTTGGTGCATGTTTCTTGATTCTTTATTGATCTCTTGGAAAAGTAAGAAGCAAGCAAGAGTTTCTAAATCTTCTACTGAATCAGAGTATCGTGCCATGTCTGCTGCTTGTTCAGAAATACTTTGGCTTCATGGTCTTTTGGATGAACTTGGGTTTCCCCAAACAGAGTCAACTTCACTTTATGCTGACAATACAAGTGCCATTCAAATTGTTGCAAATCCTGTTTTTCATGAACGCACCAAACATATCGAAGTTGATTGTCATTCAATACGTGACGCCTACGATGATCGAATAATATCACTTCCTCACGTCAGTACTCAGTTGCAGGTTGCAGATATTCTTACCAAGGTTGTTCCACGCCCACGACATCAGTTTCTTGTTAGCAAATTGATGCTCCTTGACCAGCCGCATCAATTTGAGGGGGGATGTTAATCAGGAAATAATCAAACACATTTATTGTAAATAATTTACATTCATAGAATAGAAAATTAGTCATTAAGAGCTGTAATTAGTTGTGATTAGTCATTATGAGTTGTAATTACCGACACTATTATATATAGTATCAAATGCAATGAGAAAGGCATCAAGCCAGAATTTCTAACAACCACTACAAGAAAAACTAAAATTAGCTAAGTAATTTTGCTGGGTGAATTTCACCTCGCATAAAAATGATAATTGTTAAATGATATTCACCTCGCAAACCATTTATCCAAATAAAAGAAATAAAAAATAATTTATTAAATATATCACCTCGCAAGTTATCGGGAGGAAAATGATTTTTTTTAAAACAATGTTTGAGAGGTGTTATTCACCTCGCAAGTTATTTTTCAAAATTAAAATTCATAACGTTATGGCATGTCAACTCAAACGATTGCGACTTGGTACTCACTCAACAAACGATCACATGCATTGTCGCGTGCCTTGAACCCAACAACTATTGACATTGTGACGTGCAAACCACTATGCAATGTTTACATTCGTTGTGGTGTGTTAAACATCCAGAACCTTATATGCACAAATTTTAAGAACATTGTAATGGTCATAAAGGTAGGCAACGTATTTATTACTCTTTCGCACCATTGTGAACCAAGTCGTGGTGCTGGAAAAATATTTGGCTTCATATTATGTGTTTCCTAAAACTCTTAGCTAAAAAACATTCGCCGGAAAAGAGTTCTTTCCCAAGAGAGAATACAGAGGAACAAGTAGATTTAGACACATGGACTGAAAAGCCACACCCAAAAAAAACTATGACGGATGATTAAGAAATACTTATAGAAGTAGCAAGAAAATGGAAAGGTCCAAAAAAACTGAGAGACTTCAATATGATATCTATAAGATTAGATTCTTCAAAAGTTATTAAAATTGGGACATGTCTTTGTTGGACAAATGACTTCAAGCATATGAAAGGGATGAATTGTGGTATTTAAAATTCACGATTACTTTAGCGATTTTCTCAAATGTTCTTAAAATCATGTTAGTAGTTTCTTAAAGATTGATTAAATAGTAGTGAAAATAAAGATAATAAGTAAATGACGGGAATTAAATAGGATATGGTTAGAGGTATTACACCAGCCATTTATCCGGTTTTGATCGAACATTGGTCTACTCATGTGCCCAAGAGATCTTCTTGTGATTTTGACTATAAACTTTTAACTTTTTTAAGTTATGTCGACTAAGCTTAATACAATATGATTTTGAGATTTTACAGATTTATCCCCAACCAAAGATAGATTTTACCCCAACTTAAGCTAACAAATCGTTTAGAGATTTTCCAGGCTTATCTCAATAAACAAAATAGAATTTTTTCAGAAAAGTTGCAAAAACCAAAACAGAGAATTTATGACTGTTTATCTCACGAACCAAACTCAATTTTCCAAAAGTGACACACTCTCAAGAATCAAAACAGCAGCACACCCACTTACAAGTCCTTCCTCGCAAGTAATGTTTCACTCAAAAGCACCAAGGCAACTTAAGTGAAAGAAAAATTATCTTTAGAAAGAGGAAGAGGGAAAATAGAGAGATAAATTCCAAAGAAAATGTAAAGTTTTAGAAAATGGTATGAAATGAAGAGGAGGAGGCCCTCATTTTCATAGAAGAAGGAAATTCCAAAAAAGGAAACAATCCATGGGCGAAACTAATGTGTCAATTGATCGACATCTTGCTTCAATCATTTGGAAGCCTAAAACATAAACAATTATGATTGTTTAAAAGGAAAGAAAGGATACATAGTCATTATAAGTCATTAAGATGTTGTCCTAATCATTTTTTTATTTATCGTCTAGGTATTCTTCAATCAATTATCTTAATGCTCCAATCAATCGGCTAGTTCAGAAAAGTATTTCCCATCGATTGGCTTAAGGCTTCAATCGATTGGGTAGTTCAAAAAACCTTTTAAAAAATAATGGACGGTTTCTTAATCACTTGTCTTGGTCTTGAAAACATTTTTAAGAGATAAAAAGGTTAGGAAAAGACTTGTGTGTGTGTGTGTGTGCGCGCGTGTGTCTGCATGTGTGCTTACGTGTGTGCTTATGTGTGTGTGTGTGTGCATGCTTGTGTGTGTGTGTATGTGTGTATGTGAGTTTCCTTAGAATTTATTAGCTACTTCTTTACTTTTACAAAACTCTGGTCACCCAGACAGACACGACCTAGAGAGCTTTCACACTTCCTCTCTTTCATTACTCCGAGGTTTTTAAGATTCTTTGCCATATACATCGATCATATTAGCACTTCAATATTGAGTCATTTTTCTTGATGATGCTTGAGATTTTTTTTCTCATTGGATTACCATCATCAGAGAGTTGAAAGTTATTGTCACCGATTATAATAACTATTAACGTTGTTGTCCTCAAAACTTTAGAAAGGATCTTTTGCTGGATTATCAACCTTATACCTAGAAGCACATTAATCCACATTTTCTCCCTTTTTTATGATGACAACACATCTCGCAGGGGGATTGTAAAAGAGAACTATATAGATATATAACTGCATTACTTAAACCCCCCCTTAAATAATTGAAGAGTATACTCTACCCCCCCTGAGAGTATACTTCTCCCCCTTTAGTATAATCGAAAAGGCGGAAAGTAAAGCACATACATCACATGGCATCAATTTGATATGAAAACACATAGCGTATTAATTTATGCATGATTTGTTTAATAATTTTAGTTTAGTTCTTATGAAAAAGAAGTTTTCTTTAGGGAGGGATTTAGTAAAAATATCAGCAAGTTGAATAGATGAGGTCGCAAATTCAAGTATACATTCCCTCTTTTCAACATGATCCTTAAAAGAGTGGTTCCTAACTTTAATTTGTTTATCCCGAGAGTGAAGAATTTGGTTTTTTTGTAAGGTATATGGCACTAGTGTTGTCTCGTTTTTTGGGACAACTATAAGATTAACACCATAATTACTTAGTTGTTGTTTCATCTAGATAATTTAAGCACAACAGCTATCTGCTGCAACATATTTTGCCTCAATTATAGATAGTGCGACAATTTCTTGTTTCTTTCTATGTCATGAGACAAACAAGTTCCCAAGTAAGTGACATGTACCACCGGTACTTTTCCTATCCAATATGCACAAATCAAAATTGGATTTGGTGTACCCAACTAAGTCATAATCCGCTCCTTTGGGGTACCATAAACCCATTTGTTGTGTTATAGAGAGATGTCTCATGATGTGTTTGACTACACTGAGATGTGACTCCTTCGGGGATTCTTGAAAGTGTGCACACATACAAACACCAAACACTATATTAGGACGAGATGCAATTAGATAGAGAAGAGAGCCTATCATACCTCAATATTTGCTTTTTTCAACTAGTTTTCCATTTTCATCCTTGTCACAAGGTCTTCTCCAAACCATACCTTTTTAATAACTCTTTAGAGTATTTAGCTTGATTTATGAAAGTTACTTATTTAGTTTGATGGATTTGAAGTCCTAGAAATATTTAAGCTCTCCCATCATTGACATTTCAAACTCGTTATGTATAATTTCAGAGAATTCCTTGCACAAGGATTCTTTAGTAGCACCAAAAATGATATCATCGACGTAGATTTGAACTAGTAAGATGTCATGTTCAATTTTCTTGATAAAAAGAGTTTTATCAACTTGTCATCGTGGGAACGCATTTTCAAGTAAGAATTTTCCCAGACGATCATATCAAGTCCTAGGAGCTTGTTTTAGTCCATATAAGCTTTCTTAAGCTTGAAAACATGATTTGGAAAGGCTGGGTTGACAAAGCATGGAGGTTGATCAACATATACCTCCTCTTGGATGTAGCCATTTAGAAAGGAGCTTTTTACCTTAATGTGAAATGATTTGAAATTCATGATGCAAGAGAAGACTAATAAAATCCTTATGGATTTTAATCTAGCCACATGAGCATAGGTTTCATCTAAATTTATTCTTTCATGTTAATTGTATCCCTTCGTAGCGAGTCTGAATTTATTTCTTAAAATATTACCATATTCGTCCAACTTGTTACGAAAAACCCATCAGGTACCAATAATTAGATTAGTTGAAGCATTGGGAACAAGTTCCTAAATATTATTTAATTAAAATTTATTTAACTTTTCTTGCATGGCGAAAGATCAATGTTCATTGATGATAGCTTCGTCGATTCCCATTGGCTCAATTTGCGAAACAAATGCGACAAATTTGCATACCTTATTAAGGGAACTTCTAGCGACTCCTTTAGAGATATGTCCAATAAATTTATGGATACGATGGTCTCTTGTTGAGCTCCATTCTTCCGGAAGATCTGAATATTCTGGTGGAGTATCTTTGATTTGATCTTGATCCGATTATTTATCTTGATTTTCACTTTGGTCTTGGTCCAGTTCTTGATCATTTTCCTCCAGATTTGTCTTTTCCAAAATATCTATGCAATCAACAACTTCTACTTATACTGGTTTAAGGTGAGAAAAGCACAAGAAGGGGGTTGAATTGTGTTGACTTTTTCTTTCTTTTTAAGCTCTTGGTCAAATTCTAAACACAAAGTGTGAAATCTGAATCACAGGTTAAAGTAGGCAGCAAATAAATAATGCAAGAAAGAAGAGAGACACACAGAGTTATCCTGGTTCCTCTCACAAGTCAAGGGTAATTCAGTCTCTTTATACTTACAAGATATTTTCACTATAATCACACAAGATTACAATTTGCTCAAGCCTACAAGCAAGATAATTTCAATGCTCAAACATTAAAGTAAGATATTTTTATGTTCAAACACACTAGAAAGAGACTTATAATGCTCAAGCACACAAACAAGAGACTTCAAATGTTCAAAAACTTAGTAAGGGACATATAACAATCTACCAAATATATAAAATATTATTGGGGTAATACACTTGATATAAAATCAAAGGTGTAGAAAGAATACAATACAAATAGACTCTTTAAGACTTAGGGATTTCTAAGATATACAAGGATAATAAATCATAAGTTATGCTTATGCTTTTTTTAGAGAGTAACTTCACTTTTGAATGTCAATAGATCAATCTACGTTCTTCAAGTCTTCAGCTCCTTAAATAAAGAAGGAAAAGATTCGTTGGAGAACTTGCATAAGAGAGTCTTTGAGAAGCTAGAAAAGAGACGTTGAGATGTTTTTTCAAAAAGTTAAGGTCGTTGAAAGCTTGCTTGAAAGTCCTTTGCTACAAAGGGAATTGTCAGTGGCATCCCAGCCGACTCTTTACAAAAATTAAGCTTTAGGTATTCACATGACAAAGTAGGCTCAAAAGTTAACAATGACCTATCAGAGTCACCTTGGTCATTGCGCTTTGATTAGCTCAGATTATGATCTTCAAAAGAAGATTTCTTCAAAGTCTGATCATCAGAGGCTGACTCCTTCATAATCTGACCTTCAGATGTTGACCTCTTCAGAAGTTGACTTCTTCAGAGTCTGGTCTTCAGCTTTTGATCCATGAAATTCTGGTCTTTAAGCTTTTATTAAGATGTTCATAGTCAAAACCAATACTTGAACTATTAAAGAAATTTTAGTCTATGGTTATGTACACTTGAACAAATATTGTTATACCCAATTATTCTTTAAATACTTTGCTATCATCAAAACCTAAGAGATATGAGACAAACCACTTTTGTCCCAACATGATTTATGGTTAGATTCGTCAAAGGTAAAATGAACTGATTATTCGATTGTCAGAGTTCTTTTGTTAAAGACTCTAAAAGCTTTGGCTGGAGTAGAATATCCTTTAAATACGCCTTAATTAGCTTTTGCGTCAAATATTTCGAGGTTATCTTTTATGTTGTTAAGGATAAAGCATTTGTATCCAAAAACATGCAAGTGAAAGATATTTGACTTTCTTCAAAAATTGTAGATTTGTAAGGAAACTTGATGATATTCACCATTGTTCCCGATGAAACAGAGAAAAAAAGACAAAGAGACAAAGATCCAACGGTCCAAGTGTATTGGAACCTAAGTGTCGGGTATTGACCTGCAAACAAGTATCACCTCATTAGAGATAACATCATCAAAATAATAATGACGGTTATGGTCCCAGAAAACAATCATATCATTCCTAGTGATAAGCCATTACCATATGCACTATCAATGTCGTTTGGCAAACAACAAAGATGAAAAATCTCAAAGAACCCTATTACTTCCTAACAAGAATAGAAAGATTAACAAAGATAAAGAACAATGAGACAAATTAATAATAGATGATACATCCACTAAGACCACTGTGATGATAGACCAAGATCTTCATTGAACCATGCTTAGGGACTACTGTTCTACATGAGTGGGTGGATAGATTTACAATGCTCCAGTAAACACAACTACTTAAACATTAGAGTATTTGTTGGTATCATCTTCCAACGCTGGACAAAACTCTATATACTAACTAACTACTTGAACTCATAATCTCACCCAGACAATCAAACATTTGGATTGTAATTCCCTGCAATCAAACTTCTTAGCGCATTTAAACTTTAGCAGTAGTTTGATTAAGGTCATACAGTTATGAATAAAAATTGATAATTAAAAAAATATAAAATAAAATAAAAATCTATTTTTTTCTAAAACTATGCAATTAAGATGGAACTGCTAATAACTATATGTGTGGGGCAAACAACCGAGTGTAGAGGATTGAGTTTGTAAATATTTTTGTTATATTTTATTCTTTGTTCTTTCTATAATTCTTTCTTCCACCTTCCACATGCAAAATATTATTTAATGAGAACCAGATTTGTGTTTTCGAGAGATGCCATCGCCATGAATTGAAGCAGTTGAAGAAAGGACAGACCATTGTTAATCTCGCCAGATCTGGACGTTGTTGTAGTAATTTATCATTTTTATGTGACTTTTATTCACAAATCTTTTTTATCTAAAATCAACAAGAATAAACACCGCTTAAATATGTTTGACAGTAACATATATTTATACCAATCTATCAGTGATAAGTTTAGCCGTGCAAAATCTGACAGTAAACGCCAAAATATTGAAACTTGAGTCAATAAATGTACCAGATTAATGTTTTTATATATATATTATATTATTATATACTAGTATAAATAAAACTGCAAAGTTGAACTAGTATTCCTCATCTAATTTCCTCTGATAATCATTGTTCGTTTAGAATCCTGAAATGGAAGGTGAAACAGTGATGCATACAGGAGGTTGCCATTGTAAGAGTGTAAGGTGGAAAGTGGTTGCTCCTTCCAGTGTGGTGGTATGGGACTGTAACTGCTCAATCTGCTACATGAGAGACAATTCTAACTTCACTGTACCTGCTGACAAATTTGAGCTTTTGGGAGATTCTGCTAAGTTTCTTACAACTTACACCTTTGGCACTCACACTGCAAAGCACACATTCTGCAAAATATGTGGTATAACTTCATTCTATTATCCACGCTCAAACCCAGATGGGGTTGCGGTTACAATCAGTTGTGTGGACAATGGAACGATGAAAATCAATGAAATCAAGAATTTTGATGGGAAGAATTGGGAACGCTCATATAATGAGACAGGCATCGCTTCTCGTTCAAAGGTGCAGAAGTAACTAGCATAACAACAAGGGATACAAATCAGTTGTTATCATTAGCAAGTCCTATATGAAGTTTTTATGTATGTCCCTTAACTCATTTTGTGTATCTGCTGCTAATACTCTGGCTCTAATGTATATGATGTAATGCTAATAATAAAAATCTAAAAATAACTCAGAAGTTTCTTCAATCGTTTCCTATCTTATACACAATCAATCAGTTATAATGCACAACAGTAAGTGTAGAGTGAAGACAATTTATGGCATATTTGAGCAAAACAAGTACCGCGATTAAAGCAAAAGTTCAACTTTTCTCGCACAATGACTTTGTTTTCCCAGATTCTACTAAGTGAGCACCACTTGGAAAAGAAAAAGCAAAATTTCAACTTTTCACGACCCTTTTGCAAGCTTCAGAACTATATCCCTCTCATGTGATGTTCACCAACTTCTGTATCGCTCACAACATAAAAACAGGGGGACTCGATGAAGCGCGCCAGATGTTCGATGAAATGTCTCTTAAAATAGTTTGGTTGTATGGGACTATTTTGTTCCTTGGAAAGCAGATTCATTTACTCCTTTTTCAAATCTGGACATGAGAGGCTTGGTTTTGTGAGAGTGCTTTATTGTATTTCCATGATGTGAAGAGAGTTTATGATAGCATAGTAGCGAAAAAATTGAATTTTCTATCAGTTTTTTTGTAGATGATGTGAAGAGAGTTTATGATAGCATAGTAGCGAAATAATTGAAAAAGTTGAACAATATTCTTCAGTTCTTTGTAGAATAATTGAATTTTTTTTATGGATAAATATTAGCGACTGATTTTGTTTTATTAGAGAAAAAAATTTTGATCTCTATGTTAATAATTAATATTATTAACAAATATAACATATAATTTGGTTTTTCATTTTTATTTTAAAGCCATGTCATTCACCTTGCCACTATGTCAATGCCACATGTGTATCTAGGCTGATTAAAAATGCTACATGTCACGCCACATCGGCTTCAGTTAATTAGTTTTAAAAGGAGGGGCCATTAATATGGATTGAAAAATTTAGAGGATCAATATTAAAAAAAGATATTTTGAGGACTCAAATCGAATTTTAGTATATTTAGAGAAATCAAAAACATATTTAACCTATGAATAATCTAAAGTTTATGAGATTTTATGACAATGACATCTACTAAGAGAGTCAATGACGCCTTAATTCAATTCATGATCAAACTAATAGAAGCGATCAATCAATTAAGAGAAAATGTTCCAAGATTTTTCATTTTGAACCAAACTCTTGAAGAGGGTATGGCATATGGGTTTGATGTCCCTTTTTAATGTTTTTAATTAATCATTGTACTTGAAATGTACACCAATGTAAATCTACTATTGAGTCCCATTATAACCTTTGTTCTCCCAAATAAGGATTGTTTGTCTTCTTCGCTCTTTTGTCATGTGTATATATAGATATTATTAATCTACGTGATTAAGGTTCATTATTGGTGATTAATGCTACTGTCTCTCTGTCTCGGTCTGGTCTTTATTATCATTAATCTACCATTTTAAATGGATTGTCAAAGTACTTAAAACCTCTTAATGGTTTGTCATATCCGCGCCAGCATTGGTTCAGGTGGGTCGAGCTAGTCTCCTAAATTAGGGTCGTGTTGACCTTAAATGCAAGGGAGATCTCTATTCTTTTTTTATGGTGGGCTCCTTCAGCCTCGTTTAAATTTGCTTAGAACCCATCTACTTCTTAGGGAGTACTCTCCAGGGTATTGACAAGGCTCATGTTTGTAGGGTCTTTCTTACTGGGCTCAAATACTGATATATGAAAAATAGATATATTGGTACACAATCCTTTAAACACGAGGAGTGTAATGGCAAAGGGCTTGGTAGAAAGACCATGACATTACACAGTCCTCCAAGCACATGGTGTGTAAGGGTGAAGTGTTTTTAATGGAAGACCATGACATTTTTCTTGGTCAGACTCTCTCTAATGGTCGAGTCTAGATTACTAGTTAACACCCATTTAACCTCGTGATTGGAGATTTGAAATCTATAGTGTCTCTTATTCTACTAGTTGCGGGTTTTTTAATGCTACATACTCTTGTTGGTAGCATTGTATCTGAAAGGTTTACTCTTTATATAGATTTAGGTACATAACTTTAACTTCGCTTTTTCAATTTCATTTCACTTTGTTAAACGTTCATTCCTCTCTTTAGCTTCTACTTTGTTTTGCTTTGCCACTCTGTTCTTGAAACATTCTTGAAACTAGGTATTCCCTTTTATTCTTTGGTGACTTTTATTTCTTGTTTCTAGCCATGGTTTATATTCGTGAGTGTGATTCATTTGGGAAAGTTATTAAACCAAAACTGATTTTGATAGATGAGAGCTATGGATTCAATGTTTGAGGAGTTCAAAACAGGGTAGTGGTCAACTAAATGGGAGGTTTATCGAGACAATAATGTTTTGTAGTTACTATATTTTATATAGTGCTAGTACGGATAACGACTCGCCTAGTGATCGTCATGCTAACTTGTTCTCTTCTTTCTTAGGATTGGCTAGGTCTTTTATTGCATTCTCAACCTCAAAGAGTCTTGTCGTATGTGTTGAGGTAATGAATATTGATTCGTTATACCTTGGTGATAATTGGGTTCAAGTTTACCAGGTAGGACTGCATTTATCATACATGGGTAATGAAGTGGATGTGATATTTGTGGTAGGTAAAAAGGCTTGCATATGGCAACCTTGTAGAGTGTAGGGTAATTACTATGGGTTTTGCATCATGTTTACTATGTTTCAACCTAATAACCTAAAGGCCATGAATATCACCCCTTCTTAGTTTCATCCAAATAGTAGAGCATTTGTTTGAGGATTCAAAATTATTTGCGAGCGACTCACAATCACGGCCATTATGGGCATATTCTTATCGTTCTATGAAACGAAAGGAGTTAATTGAGGAGAATACATTCCAGTAAGCGGTATTTCATACAATGCTCTCTTTTCCCTTTATTCTTCAAACTATAAGAACTCGAAGGATAAATATGTATGAGTTTAGGGTAGTTGCAATTGTCTGAAGGTTATGTATGAGGAGATGGTGCCTATATGTTCCCACTTTGCTGGACATGCGTGCCATTTTGATCACAAGCTATGATTATGACAAACTTAGTGAGGAGAATAAAGATAGGGTTGATTTCTTGGGCAAATTTCATATTCTACAATGATAGATTTGATGTAATATGAAGGAGACCTTTCGACGCTAATGGAGTTCCTGTGTAAGGTGTCTTTTAGACATTTTTGTTTTAACTACGATTTCCCCTTATTCCTAAACCCTTATTTTCAATTTTGTAGAGCGACTGACTAATGTTACAGTTGCGAATAAAAAGGATATGATGTAAAAGGAGAATGTTTGAAGAGGTGATGTTGGCACGACTACGAAAAACTCATTTCACAACGGCTGGAAAAAGGATACAATCACGGTGGACCGATCATTGTGAGGAAAGGTGTGGTTGTAAGTATGTTATCTTCCACCACGGGCATGTGACCATTGTGATAAATTAGGTAGCGCGATATATATCATAATTGTTAGAACAAACAATCATTGTGCAATATACATAAAGGACATGGATTCGAAACCCAATGATTATATGGTATCTAACTAATTGGCATGCTACCTATTACAATTGTTATTATTAATAACTGTGGTGAAATATTTTATTTTTGTTTTTTTATTTTATTTTATTTTTCCAAATATTACAAACCTGTTTCTTTTACTTGTATTTTATACATATATTACCTAAATATTTTTTACATCGAATTCAAAAATATTATTTACAAATATATATATATATATATATATATATATATATATATATATATATATATATATATATATATATATATATATATATATATATATATATATATATATATATATATATATATATATATATATATATATCATTGTCATATATTACAAACATCAAATTAAGTCAAAATCATATATTTACAAACATCAAAGTCAAATGCATACATTAGCACCCTTTCCCTTTTCAAGTAGCGCATTAAAACTAAAAGTCCAATATTTATGGATGTCGTTTAAGTCATCGGGAGAGAAAGGTGTCCTGTCGTTAAAAGTCTACAAAAAAAATGAAGAAAATTGAATATCACATGTTTTAAAATATAATAGCAAACCTAAGATAAAAATATGTTATTGTAAATATTTCATAACATAATACATATCTGATCCCAAGAATCAACAATACCAACAGAGACAATGTTTAACATATATTTCATTACATAATACATAGACTCGTATCCCTCTGCTTGTCTCCTCGTCTACAAATTTAAACATTTCATGAATATATAACTACACATGCATGTAACTAACTAACTAACTAACTAACTAACTAACTAACTAACTAACTAATATACATATATTTCCTAATGTAGTCGCTTGTGTGTCGTGACTTAAAGCCCCTCCAACACGTACTAGCATAAGTGATTCATTTTTTTCAACTTAGGATCATCGGAAAACTCAAACGTCAACTACACAGTTATACATCAAAGAAGTATGTATTAGTGATTATATAAAGTAATATCGAATCGATGAAAATTAAAATTAATACCTTAATGTATGTCCATATGCTCTCCTTCACCTTTTCTGGTACATCTTTCCAATCATTTATCAATATGTTAACTTTGTTACGTCCAAGGAACTCAACATAACTTTTAAAAAGTGAAGTATGTAGACCATCAAGTATCGTATAGATGACATTAAACTCGATCAGATATTTGATACTCGACTTGTGGACTTTTACTAATTGTGCAATCATTGTAGCACCTCTTTGTTTGTTTATTTTTTCTGTTTTTCGTCTATAGATTGAGAATCATTTGTACAAGTCTCATTTGTATAACTAGTTTTGTAACTAATAGATTAATAAGATTCCATTTATCAAGACATAAAACAATCAACATAAAGACACAAACATAAACATCAACCACAAAAATGACATCAACAACAGTGGCATCATCAACATAATGACATCAACAACAACAACAATGGCATCATCAACACAAGACATCATCAACACAATGAAATATCAACAACAATGGCATCATAAACACAATGGCATTAACAACAACAAATACATAAATGACAATGGAATTATCAACACAATGGCATCATCAACATAATGGAATCAACAACAACAAATACATAAACAACAATGGCATCATCAACACAATGGCATCATCAACATAGTGGCATCAACAACAACAAATACATAAATAACAATATCATCATCAATACAATGTCATCATCAACACAATAGAATCAACAAGAACAATGACATCATCAACACAATGGCATATCAACAAAAATAACATCATCCAAAAAAAATTGCATCATCAACACAATGACATCAACAACATAAAGAAAAACACAATGGAAAATGAGTTTATGGTAGATGCATGGGGGAAAATGTTTACGTGCCATAAACGTGATGAATAATTAAAAAAATTGTCATAATCTTTGTCTTCCTCCTCGATGGTATGTAAGCCTAGAACATGAATTTGGTGTTGTCTTCCACCTAGACAAAATGTTTGTGTGCGCTGCAGTTCTAATCCATTCCTCCCGTGGGTCAAGTTAGAAAGTCAGATACCTCTTGTTTGGTTTGTTAGAACCTGGGCTGAGGCCCATGAATTGTGTTTAGTTTGTTGGTTTTGGGCATTATTGTTGATTGGTTAATGGGCCCGAATTTTGGCCTAGACAGAACTAACTACATACACCTCCTGGTAGCCTGCTGCACAAAAAACCCACAACCCTAGACCTTCTCTTGAGCCCAACAACAAGCCTTTCTGATTCCTTCACACATGCCATGGGGCTTGTACTCCCTTGTTTCCTTGGGATGTTTTAATTCATAATTTAATCCTTGATTTAATTAATTAACCCTCGATTAGTTCCTTAATTATCATTGTTAGGTTAGTATATAATTAATATTAATATAATCAATTTTGATCGTAAGATCAATTCACTAATTATGATTACTGTGGTAATTATGATTTAATTTGCGATTAACCAATTAATAGAAACCTTTAGAAATATTAGGTTTTTGTTAATTGAACTTAGCCTAATTTCATGTTTCACCATATATTCATGATTTATTAATTGGTTCTAAATGATTTTGATTATATTTTCCATTTGATCAATTTGTACATAATGACCATTTTGCCCTTAGGGCCTGAAATCTTGATTTTAATACATGTTCCCTTAGTTTAGGGCATCGATCAGATTTGTCTGATTTTATTTAGGTCATCAATTCAATAGGTTTATTATTGTACATAGTCCGATTATTATTTCAATCTCGCTTATTAGTGTTGACCAAAGGATACTTTGGTCAACCAAATCCTTTGTCATTGTACTATAAGTCCAAAGCCCATTCAAGTGATCAAAAGACCCTTGATCACTTGATATGGAAAGTTCATTGCACTCAATCTATTGTGGATATGCTGAATCTCAGGAGCTCAAGACCTCAAGGTTCAAATGCAAGATCAAGACTTTAAAGTCAACACCGGTCAAGCATAGCTAGCAGCGTGGACTACTTCTCAAGCACTGCAAAGGTATCAACACTTGTTGATCATAATTCAAAGGGCTTGGCACGAGCATTAAGCAATAAAGAAGGAATGAGAGTGTAGAATTACTATCCTCGTTATGAATATCTTTGGGTACGGGACGCTTGACCTAGTTGCTCATTGTATTCACCTCTATTCATAGACTTTAGCACGATTTAAATTACGTGATTGTCAAGTTTTCTTCTACAACAAGTTTTCTACAAAGATCAATACGCAGGATCTCCTGTCAGCAAATTGTTAATTCTGATTCGAGTTGCACACTATGAGTCTTAAGAAACAAAGAATGATGAGAGTGAAGAATTCCTATCCTTGTCTAGAATATCCTTGGGTACGGGACGTTTGACCCAGTTGCTCAAGGTATTCACCTTTGTTCATAGACTTTAGTGTGATTTGAATCACACAATTGATAAGTCTTCTTCTTCGAACAAGTATCAAGCTTTCAACACCTCAATGATGGAGTATCTATTACTATTGGCACTTGTGGTTGTACACCTTTTTTCAATCAATTCTTCACCCTGAGATTCATGGACTCTGGCACCTATAATTTGCCTTGAGAGGTGTTAAACCTTGGCTATTCAATCCAATTCTTTTCCCTGAGAGTCATGGAATCTGGCATCTGTCCCTTTGCCTTGTAAGGTGATAAACCTTAGCTACTCATCTCTTTGCGCTGAGAGTCATAGACTCTGGCATATGTTTCCCTTTGCCTTGAGATATGTTAAACCTTGGCTATTTGATTCAGTTCTTTTCCTTGAGAGTCATGGACTCTGGCATCTGTTTCTCTCTGCCCTGTAAGGTGATAAACCTTGGTAGTTTAGTTCCTTGACATCATCAGTTTTAAACTCTGGTAGTGATACCTTGCCTAGAAGGTTGTGAACCTTGGCACTCCTTTCCAGTCTTGAAGGGTCGTGTACCCTGGAAAATCAATCTCGTTCACTTTTGTTTCAGTCGTAGTAGGATGAACTATGATTGCTCTAATTTTCTCATTGCACAATAAGAATATGTAGGCACGAGGGTTCGAATCCTCCCCGAGCATACTTATTTATTCTTCTTCTTTCCGCCATAGGGCACCATTCATATCTTTCATGATCCATTATCTACCTTCGGTCATAAACCATTCACCCTAGTGACATAGCGTTTCTTTGAAACCGAAATACAGTTTCCTTTGGGATATCCATATACATCCTTTTAGGACGATATAGCGACAGTCCGCATTTGTACCTAGAGTTGTTTGGCTCGTACCTAGACATTTAATTCCTTCTTTTTTGGCTAAGATGTTGTTTCCCTCTATGGTATAAATCTCATTTCTCCTATGGATTCCAATACACCTTTACCTTTGGTTTCAAACTATACATCTTCAATCACTTGTTACAAAATAGTCAATTCTGGGACTTTGGTCATTCATTATGTTCATTTCCATGATACACTCATATTCTATCTTCATTCACTTCATGTGATATACCTATTCTTTGAGCTCCATCTTGTGTCACCTTGTGAACCAAGAGTTGTTTGGATCGTCCCCAAACACTTAATTCACCTTGTTTTCGGCTATACCATATAGTGGCAGACGCTACCGGCTAGTCCACATATCGATAAACGTCAGTTTACTCTTGGGTTCATATTTCACCCCTTGTTGGAGTTCAAACAACATTACCCTTTGGTTTAGACCACACTTGTTATCACAATTCTTTTCATCTTCCATCACTAGTTCTTTGAACTACGGAGCTCTGAATTCCTCATTGCACTATGAGGATACGTATGTGTGGGGGCTCCAATCCTCACCGAGCACTTTATCTATTTCTCTTCCTTTCCCTTATTCTTTCGCGAGAAATCTTTAGATATCATACCCATTCGAGCGAGAATGATCAAAATGGTTCCCATGGAGTACCATGGATCTTTGGGGTGTTAATACATTCCCCTTACATAACCGACTTTCTTACCCAACATATCTCTTTCCCCCGGGTTTTATCGATGTTTTCCCTTTCGTTCGGGAATAAATAAAGTTCGATGGCAACTCTGTTGTATGTTCGAGCGTGCGATGCATTCGGGTATAATTCTGCTAGCTTCACTAGTGCGTCGTTATTTCGAGGCTTAAATCCAATTTAGCTTTCTGAAATCACTTAGACTCATAGATTTTGTTGATCGGCTTCATAAAGGGTGATTCCTACATGAATTCACTTTAAGTTAGCTTAACATAGCGCTAAATTCATGATTTTAATTTTCGGTTTATTTTACCTTTGTAAATATTTGTTTAATCTATTGAATTGTTGTTGTTTGGTTCTAGTGTGTCGCTATTTCGAAGCTTAAATCCAAATTAGCTTTCTGAAATCTCTTAGACGCAAAGATTTCATTGATTGACTTCTTATAGGGTGATTCCTACATGAATTCACTTTAAGTTAGCTTCACATAGCGCTAAATTCATTACTTTAATTTTCGGTTTATTTTACCTTTGTAAGTGTTGTACATAATTCATTACTCTAATCTCTTGTCTTTCTTTTGTGTATTTTTATATTGAGTTTCTTGTATGTTTACAGTTTGTTTGTTGGGATTGTATTGTTAAATCGCTTTATTATATCCCTATTCGACAAATTGTACCCCATTTCTGTAACGTATAATAAGTTTACCGATTTTCTTTATTTTTATTGTTGTTATTGTGTTACTTGATCATTAACTCATGATTAAAATCAACCACTTTCAGAAAAGGACAAAAACAACGCTTGATTCAACATCAAGTCCCTTTTCCCAATTCAAAATAAAAAAGAATGCAATATGAGTACTTGATCTATTGTCAAGTATCTCTTTAAATCAAACCATTTCCAACCCGTTTTTGCAATTTATCTGAAACGCAAATAAAAACCTCGATCAACATCGAGCTCCTTTTCCTAATTCAAAGTCAAAACACTTAAGCATATTTAAACATTATTTTCAAAGGATGAAAAAGGAGATGGTCTAGAACCTTCGATTTCTCTTCTCGATTGTTCGGATACGAGTTCCCTTACTCGGCCATTCGAGCAATCGCCATCCATTAAAAACTTCTAACCCGATTCATCTCAAACCATCTTTTGTAATCAAACTTAATCAAACTCATTTTAACAATAACTTGGACGAAAAAAGAGGTGGTTTTCATACCCTAATTTTTAAACCCAAGATCCCACATGTCATTTGCATCCTTGCATACAAACAAGATCACATCTTTGTCATCTCCCTCTCATCTTTTGGTTTACCTTTTGCAGTGATCATCAAGCACCTCTTTGTTGGTGTTTTACCTTTGTGTTTATATGTTCATTGCTTATCTAACCATTAATTAAAATAGCAAAATTATATTTTATTTTCTTTAAATTTATTGTGCAAGGTAGGGATTTTCATCAAGAGCATCAAGCATGGCTCCTCAGCTAGGTTTTCTTTGATTCCTCGGCAAAGTGTGTTTAACCATTGATTATCAAGGGTCTATCACTCAAAGCATGATATCTAAGACTCTCAAACATCCTTCAATCTCATTTTGATCAAGATCATTTCAAAGTTTTGTTGCTTATTTTCTCAAGAGAAGTCAAAGGTTCATGTGTTTATTTTCATGCCTTCTTCAACAAGTTTCCTCAAACTTTAAGAAATTCAATCAAGAGAAATTCAAGAACATCTTATTTTGATTTCATATGATCATATTGTAGCGGTGCATTCGTCACTTTATGATTTATTGACCAAATCAAAAGCAAAGCATACAAAGATAGAGTCGCCACCGCACTTTTATTTATCCAAAGGAATGGCTAAAAAGCGAACAAAAGCCTAAGAAGTTTTACACATAGAAAACTAATGAAAGGTCAGAGATCTGGGTAAGGGGGTAATTATGCAAAGGGAAGGTGTTAGGCACCCAATGCATCCTAGGTACTCCTAGGGAACCCTTTTCACAAATTGTTGCAAAAGATGTTGTTTATGACAAATATTTATTGTGCAAACATTGATTGGGAGGATGAGAAAAGAATATACAAGTTTTATTATTTTTTTGTGTTTGAATGGATGAAACTCATTGCCTACGTACCTTTTCTTGAAAGATAAGGATCAAAACGCCGTAGTTCGGCTAAAAGATTTCCAAAACATGGGTGAATTTATTTTAAAACAAAAGCTCTAAGGTCCTTCGTTATCCACGGGAGAAAACTCAACCTATACAACCACAAGTCCACCATGTGAGAACAACTTCAACTTGCTAGTGAGGGACCATGCCCTATAATAAGCAAGGAAGTCTTACAATTCAATCACTAAGGACAAAAGGTGAGATTAACATCAACCACTAGAATAAATCAAACCTATGGCTAATGTATGAAAACTTATCAAGAAGTGGACTTGAGCCACAAAACAATTGAATGAGTGGAATTAATCAATTTAGAATTATTCACAAAAGATGGTCAAAGTATGATTAGAATTCAATTCAAAAGAAGTATTATGAAAGTGAAGTTTGAAAATCAAAGGCTTAAGGCCTAGGTTTCTAATTTGAAAAGAAATGAAAATGTTTGCACAGTATTTTGGTTTAGGTTAACATGCAAATGGAGGTTGTAAAAACAAAAAGGTGGGAGGTTAAGGGATACAAAACTTCTTAATTGTTCACCTCTTGAGATCATATGTAGACGATTCAAGTGATTCCTTTGGAAAAGGCAACAAGCAATAAGCAAGTAAAACATGGTATCAGAGATAACCAAAATAAAATGGAAACCGGATGCCAATTAATGGACTTATACCAGACTCACAAAGCAAAGAAAACATGGATACCAGATGCCAATCTATGGACTTACACTAGTCTCACAAAACAAAGAAAACATGGATACCAGATGCCAATCTATGGAGTTACACTAGTCTCCTACCATATCACAGGAAACAACTGCCAATAAATGGACTTACAATTGATTCCTCAATGGACAAAACAAAATGTCACAAAGCAATGAACAATGGTCATGAAATGATGTACAATTAATGCTTAAAGATAATGCACAGAGGCACACACAAACAATTATGCACAAATAGGCAAGTAAGCAAACAAGAGGTCAATTATCACACACTATATACAATCAATGGGCTCAAGCAAGGTTAGGCTTTAGAAACAAGCCAACTGGAATGGGGTGTTTTGAGCTCTTAACCCTAACATTGAGAGTTAGGGTGAAGCAGATGAAATGGAGATGAAGGGTGTGCCTCATAGCTCTTATCCCTGGCCTGGGAGAGCTTTAAACAATAGAAAGTGTGGGAGTTCAGAATGTAGGAACTCTTCTCCACATATGGTTGACTCTATAAGATCTTGGGTTCTTATTCACAATGCATCAACACATGGTGTGAGCAAGATGAATGACACACTGATTAGCAGGGGATGGATTACACATCCCTTTTATCTGCCAATTGCCTCTTAAGAGGACTTCACCTGCTTGGCACAAAGATAAATAACCAAAGACATGGCCTCTTAAGGAGGGCTTCAGACAGGTGCCTGCCAATAACAGCAGGTCTTCCAGACTACATGAAGATTAGGGATTATACCTAAGTGGTATGCCAACCACAAGCAAAAGCAAAGCAAAGTTCAAATGAGCTTAAAGCAACTTAGGTACCTGTGAAAACAACTAAACAAATCAGTACAATACACAGACAAACAGACAACAGTCAATAACAAACAGACAATCCCAATGTACAACACATAAGCCATGAGGCAAGCTCAAGTGACTTATCAACAACCTACAAAACAGCAAATGTTAGCAATCAAAAGCAAATATCAATATTCAAATGATGAAGCATCATCAACCATGGAACTTGGATGCTTAAACCTGAAATTCAAAGCTCACATGTAAGCAACAAACCACTAGGTCAAAGCCTAGGGTCAAAGGTGAAGAAAAAATTCAAAACAGGAGCTGAAATTCAACACATTGCAACTTCAAACACATATTAACATGTCCTAAAAAGTCTCACATCAAAATCAATCATCAAAGGCATTTCATGATCAAAAGAAGTCAAAGGAAATTTCAAGGCTCATATATGGACATCATGAATGAAAATTCCAAAACAAAACAAAAATGATTCAAATAATTCTAGAAAACTTCATGAGCATTCAACACATCCAACCCAATCATCATACAAAAAATCAGAAGTATCAAAGATCATTTGGCCTGGAAATTAAATTGCACAAGTTAGACAACCAAATGTGTGACACAAATTGTCACACCATGCTAACACAAGCATAAAACAGAAATGGTGAATGATAAAAATACCAAACCAAGCATAAAACATCCATCAATGTGTCTAGAATCAGCATGTAAAACATCAAGTCCATTGGATTAAAAACAAGCATTTCATGATAGAAAGAGTAAGGCAATGTCACAAATGCACATGTGTTTAATCATCCTAGAGAAAATACAATTCCAGCCAGGCACAACTTTCAAACTCATCATCATAAAAAACTAGACAAAATAAGGATCATTATGCAAAAAATTGGGAGTAATTTGATGCATTTTTCAATTTGTTATGAATTTTACAAGTTGGATGAAAAAAGAAAAATCAAATGAAGCATAGTATGTGAAATATGGAGGGAAAGCAAAAAATGAAATGAACATTTGAATATTGCTGGCGCTGGGAATCGATCCCTGTGTGGATTCAAAATGGAGCGCGCGCCAAGCCAAAACGGTGTCGTTTGGCCTGTAACCCTAGCGCGCAAATTTGGACGGTTCAAACCGACGCTATTCTCCAGAAACCGCCGCTATTCTCCAGAACGCATGAATCTTCATCTTCTTCATGAGGAAGAAGATGAACACGATGAACTTCATGCATCAATTTTCCAGAAAATCCAGAAATGTCCAGAACTCCAAAAAATTTATATCATTCAAATCCTTATTCCATGTACATCATAGATCAACTAACAATTCATGCTAAAACATCATCAATTAACAGAATCGAGCAAAATCATTTTTAGATGCAAAACTTCAATCACTCATAACTTTCTCAATAATGCACCAATTCACATGATTTTTCTACCAGAATCATCAGCAAACCTAGATCTACAAGAATATGTACATGAATTGCGAGATTAAGAGGATCGAAAATTAACCTCTTGAAGAGCAGAACCTTTGAACTACAAGATCCACAGCTTGTATTGCTCCAAATTCACTCCATAATGCTTGCAATGATGTTTGATGAAGAAAAGGAAGCTTGAACACGTGTAGATCTAGCTTAAACTTGAATTTCCATTTTCAACTTCATGAGCTTCAACCACTTGAATCTTGCATGAATTCCACGAACCAACACTTGATTCACACTATAATCAACTCACTGATCATGAATCTCCAACAAAAAACAAGTGCTATGTTCAAGAAATTTGAATTTTGATTTGAAGAAAGTTTTGGAGGGAGAGAGAATTTTGGATCTAGAAATGTGAATTGTGATTAACCTCATTCAATTCTGTTATGATTAGAGTATTTATATCCTTTCCTAATCACCTTGCTAATCCATGTTTAATTTGGTTAAGTGAAATAAGGTGTTTTTGCAAATTTTTGAAAATGCATGGTGCATGGGCCAATTGCACGTGAACAGTACCAATCCCTTGATCATTTTCACTTAAAATCCTTTTTTAAACTCAATGGCAATGGTAGAAAGTCCATCCAATGCACCATTTTTTAATTTTGCAATTTCCCTCCAAAAAAGTCATGGATATGCAAGTGATCATGTGATGACAATTCATGTAATGTGATGCATGATTTGGAAATTAGAGGTCAAGAGAAGAATATTGCAAAAAGTGAAGGTGAGAAAAACAAGAAAGGGGGGGTTTGAATTGTTTGAAAAATAAGCGCTTTTGCAAAATGAAATCACACAATGATTTTATACTGGTTCGCTTATAACACAAAGCTACTCCAGTCCACCCGGCCAAGGTGATTTCGCCTTCAACAAGGACTTAATCCACTAATCTTGAAAGATTACAAACAACCCCTAAGAGAGAAGAAAATCTCTTAGTCCTCTCAAGTCTACAGACTGCAAAGAGTCACTTGAGGAAATCAAATAAAAATAAGATACAAGATGTGTAATCTAGTGTGCTTCTAAGAAAGCAAATATTACAAACTTAAGAACAAATTTTTCACTTGATAAGCAACAGCTTAGTGAAAATCTTTGAAGAACAAAGATGTTTTTCTTGAGCGTGATATGATTTCAGTATAGTTTTGGCTAGTGATTTCTTCGTTTATACTGAATGAGATTTCTTCTCTATTTATAGGAGTTGAAGTAGAGTTGAAGTAGCGTTGAATCTGTTGGATATTGAGATGTAATTACGCCATTCCATTAATAGCTTCTGCAGTAGACTTTTTCACTTAGAAGTGACTACTTACCACAATTAGTATCTTTTCTCTTGGAAGAGGAGATTAACGTCTCTTTCTAATTGAGGAAATCCATTTGCAGAACTTTAACTTGGCTTAAACGTTACTTCATCATGATTAACAATTCTGATTAGAGTCTTTGTGTATCTGGAGAAACTTGCTTCTGATGTTATCTCTTGAAAGTTCAGAAATCGCTGATAACTTCAGAATTTACAGAAGGTATTTGTTCAGAGTCAGAGCTTCTAGACTTTACTTCATGTTCAGATGCTTCTGATACTTTGCAGTTTTGTCCAGAGTCAGAGCTTCTTGAAACGAGATTCCACTTTAGATGCTTCTGATACTTGAGATTTTGCATCTGATCTTGTTGTACATCTGATGACATCATCAGATTTATTTCTTCTTTCTTTAGAACCCTGCACACTTAGAAACTTTTCGTTAGGGTGCCACTTTTGGTTTCATCCTTTGTTATCATCAAAATCATGGAATCTATTGTAGAACTATTTTTGTTCTTACAATCTCCCCCTTTTTGATGATGACAAAACAAATAAAATTATCAGATGAAACATGAAAAATATTAGATCAGATAGACAAAAGCTCCCCCTGAGTTAGTACTAGGGAGTTCAGAAGTTCTTACCAGAGCTTTCCAAGCAATAAGATTTCTGAAAACTTTCTGCAATTTCTTAATTTAATGTTAGAATTATTTAATCAGAGCTATTATTTAATCAGAGCTATTTATATCAGAACTAATTCTATAATTGTTGCAGAATGCTTAAGGTTTTAGACATAATTTTCATCAGAGCTATTTAATAATTTCTCCCCCTTTTTGGCATAATCAAAAAGGCATAAAACATAAAAAGAATAATAGAGAGAAAAACACTTCATTAAACAAAAGCACAAAGGCAAGCAGCAGTCAAAACATCAGATTCAACAGAAATATCAGAGCTAAAAAAGAAAAGACAGAAGCAAAAACACTAGGCAAACAAATGAAATCCTAAGTGCCTAAGGGTTTGGAGGAGGAGGCAGTCTCTGTAGTAGCATAGCAAACATATTCTGGAGGTTTTCATTCAGAGCGTCTTGCTTGTCCATCCTTGCCCGGAGCTCACTCTGATCTTGCTTGATCTCTTTCTGATCTTGCTTGATCTCCTTCAGAGTGTTAAGAATCAGAGGGATCGCAGAGGAGGACTCCCCCTGAATCAGAGCCTGCTGAGCTTCAGCTTCAGCAGCAGCTTGGGCTTCTGCATCTGCCTTAGCCTTGGCTTCAGCTTCCTGAATTCTCAGAAGTTCTGCTTCCTTTGCCAGGCGTTCTTCTTCCAATCTCTTAGCTTCTTCTTCAGCTTCCCTAGCCAATCTTTGTTCTTCTAATCTCTTGGCCTCAGCTTCTCTAGCCAGTCTCTCTTGGAGTCTTTCCTCAGAGTCTCTGATGTAGCCATTTCTGACTTGTTCAGAGATACTCTTCAGCCTATAAGACTCAGAGGTCATCCAACTAATAACTCTGTTCCAGTGTGTCCTAACAGATTTAGGATCATCACTGACTTCAGAATTTTTAGCCAGAGACTTGATCTTCTGGACTGAGGATTCTGCAACCTGTATAATGGCCTCCTCAAGGGTAGGTGTGATAATTTTAGGTTCAGGTTCAGGTTCAGGAGTATTAGTTGGAGAGTTTGGGGAGCTGAGATTCAGAGAGGGAGTTTCAGTTTCTGGTTCTGGCTGGGGTTCAGATTCTGCTTCTGGTTGAAGTTCAGAATCTGGGGAAGAAGCATAGAGTGGGTTTACATCTAAGGGGTCAGAGTCTGGTTCAGGTACAGCGGGAATAAGTGGTGGAGTGATATAAGGTTCAGATGGTTGAATCACAGGTGGTTGGGTTTCAGAGGGTGTGGTGGTTGTTTGTGGTGGAAGTGAAGTTTGGAGGGGTGAGGTTACTTCAGTTTGTGTTTGAGTTTGTGGGGCGAAATTTTTAGCATAAATTTCAGCTATTGTTGGGGAGTTTGGGTCAGAGTGTTCTTGATCAGAGGACTCATGATCAGAGAACTCTTGGTCAGAAGAAGGGGAAAGGTAAGGTGGTGATTCATATTCAGAGGATGAGGAAGAGCTGTGGTGATATAGTTGATTAGGGTCAGAGGTTGTTGTAAAAGTACGGGCAATTTTTAGAACAGGTGGAGGTTGAGAGGTTCTAATGGTTGAAGGTGGTATTTCAGCGGTGGTATATATTGGTTGAGAGGAGAGAGGGTTAGAGGAAGCCATTACAGATTCAGAAGAGACAGGAGGAATGGACTTACCAGAGGAGACATTCAGAGGTGCTGAAGCTTTGGTGCCAGAGGTTTCTCCAATTCTGGCTTTCTTTGCCTTCCTTGCTTCCTCAGCTATCTTCTTCTCAGAAAGACCTCTTTTGTATCTGACTAGATCTTCTACAGAGTCCAGACAGTCTTCAAGGCGGAAATCAGAAATGTCAATGCCTTCATCCAGACGATCCTGAAGGTAGATGGCAATGGCATCTCTGGGTTCATTCTTGAAGAACCTTTCAAGGCCATGAGGCATCTTCCTCTGATCCTTCAGAGCTTCCCAGGTCACATTCATAGTGGGCTTGACTCTGATGTCCTTGATGATTCCCATACTTCTCAGATTTTTGGCATTCAGAGGCTTTCCAACGTCAATTGCCAGATCATCCATACATCTGGTCTTCTCCAGAGCATCTACCAGCCCATGCTCAATGAAGATGTCAGAGAGCAATCTTCCCAGAGGAATGTAGGATCTGGGCTTCATATTATTCCTTGTTTCTCTGACTGAATCCCTCAGATATCTGAAGAGAAGAACAGGGAGGTTGATTGGAATACCCTTCTGAATACAGTAGAGGATGCATTTCTGATCAGCATTAATGTAATCTGAAGAGTTGGAGGCTGGACGATGATGGATTGTTCCCAGAATAATCTTCAACCAAACTCGGAGGTTCTGATGAAGCTCCTTGTTCTTAGATGGGTTTCCTTCAACATTTGCCTTGAAGATTGTAGGGTTAATGACTTCTGTGATGCGCTTGGACCTTGGAGGAATGTTGTAAATCCTTTTACCTCCAGCTTTTTCCATATTCAGCAAAGAAGCAATAGACGCTTCTGTGATAATGATCTTCACTCCCAGAACAAAAGAAACGATGAACTCATCATCAGCATCTGCACATCTCCAGAATTCTTTCACCAGAAGAGGATAGATTGGACCATACAATCTATTGAAGTAGGTTTCCCAACCTTGCTTGCGAAGATCTTCAGTTAAATCAACGCCATTTCTTTTCAAATTCTCAAAATCCACCAGCGATTCACACAGTACATCCAAACCTTCAAAGGGAGTTGAAAGATGAATGTGTTGTTCACGTTCCAAAATATGAGGTTCTTTGTAAACTGGGGTCGTGGTAACATCTACAACCATGGGTGTTTGAGTGTTTGAGGTTTGGGGGTTAGAAGCAGCTTCCATTTGTTGGGAGAAGTTAAAAACTGCTTGTTCTTGAGGATTCATGATGAAGATTGATGAAGAAGATGAAGAACTGAATGTGTTGCAGAGAAAACTTCGAGAGAGGGTTTAGGGTTTAAGAGTGAGTGAGAGTGATAAGTGTGTGAAATGTGAGAAAAGTGTTTATATACTAAGGGTAAAAACACATGCAAAACGACACACATACCAGCGTTAGCACAAAAACCAAAATAGCACGTTTGGGGGAAAAATGATTACAGCTCATTAATGAATGTCTAATCCCAACAGTAAGCACACTGCTCAAGGAGATTTCAAGCGTTCTGACCTTTGATTTCTTTTGACAGCTGTCTAGAAGTTCTAGGGTTAGACGCATGTTCCCCACGTGTTGATGTTTCTGATCTTCAGGAATACCAAAGGATTTCTGAAGATTTCTAACTCAGATATCTTCTTAACTTGGTAGAAGTATCAGAGTCAGAGGCAGAAGTATATTTGTTTTATCAGAGTCTCATTTTACATGTTCAGAGCCAAATTTTACTCAGGACAATTTTTAATGTTCAGATTTTCTAAGATGAAACGAAATCTATCTTCAGCTAGAGGCTTAGTAAAGATATCTGCCCATTGATGTTCTGTATCAATGAACTTCAGCGTTACTATCCCTTTCTGAACATAGTCTCTAATAAAATGATGTTTTATTTCTATGTGTTTGGCTCTGGAATGCAAAATGGGATTCTTACTCAAACAAATAGCAGCAGTATTATCACAAAGGATAGGAATGTTACTCTCAAATATCTGGAGATCTTCTAGCTGATGCTTCATCCAGAGCATCTGAGTTGTGCATAGTGACGCTGAGATATATTCTGCTTCTGCAGTTGATAGAGCAATTGTTGACTGTCTTTTGCTAGCCCAGGAGATTAAGTTGTTTCCCAGAAGCTGGCAATTTCCAGATGTGCTTTTACGTTCTATTCTATCTCCTGCATAATCTGCATCACAATAACCAGAAAGCCTATACTCTGATGTTTTCTCATACATCAGGCCCAGGTTAGGAGTTCCTTTCAGATACTTAAGAATTCTCTTAACAGCTGTTAAATGAGATTCTCTAGGATCTGATTGGAATCTGGCACAAAGACAAACGCTAAAGAGAATATCAGGACGAGTAGTAGTCAGATAGAGAAGAGAGCCTATCATACCTCGATAGAGCTTCTGACAAACCTTATTGCTTACCTCTTCCTTTTCCAGAATGCAAGTTGGGTGCATAGGAGTCTTTGCAGAATTGCATTCAGACATATCAAACTTCTTTAGAACGTCTTTAATGTACTTGCTTTGATGAATGTACGTGACTTCTGGAGTTTGATTGATTTGAATTCCCAGAAAGAACTTTAGTTCTTGCATTAGACTCATTTCAAATTCTGCCTGCATTAACTTAGAAAATTCTTGGCAAACAGAGATATTAGCAGAACCAAAAATAATGTCATTAACATAAATTTGGCATATCATGAGATCATTTTCATGATTTTTACAGAAGAGTGTAGAATCAACCTTCCCTCTGATAAAATTTTGTTCCAGAAGAAAATTACTTAAGCGTTCATACCAAGCTCTGGGAGCTTGTTTAAGTCCATATAAGGATTTTTTAAGTTTGAAAACATGTTCTGGAAAATTTGAGTTTTCAAAACCAGGAGGTTGATTAACATACACTTCTTCTGAAATATAACCATTTAGAAATGCACTCTTGACATCCATTTGGTATAATTTTATAGAGTGATTAATAGCAAATGATACAAGAAGACGAATAGACTCTAACCTTGCGACTGGAGCAAAAGTTTCATTATAATCAATACCTTCCTGTTGACTATAACCTTGAGCTACCAGTCGTGCTTTGTTTCTGACAACTTCTCCTTTCTCGTTCAGTTTGTTTCTGAAAACCCATCTGGTTCCAATGACATGAGTGCCTCTGGGTTTAGGAACGAGATCCCAGACATCATTCTTGGAGAATTGATCTAACTCTTCTTGCATAGCTGCCACCCAATCATTATCTTGAAGAGCTTCATCACAGGACGTAGGCTCAATCAGAGACACTAATCCCAGAGGAATATCTTCAGAAGTTCTGAAGGTAGATCTGGTTCTAACAGGTTCATCTTTGTTTCCCAGAATCAAATCTTCAGATACGTTGCTACGACTCTTGACTTTCCTTGGAATTTCTGGAGATTTAATTTCTTCAGAGTCTGGAGTGACAGTTGCTTCTGGAGTTTTCTCAGATTCTACCAGAGTGATCTCTAAATCTGCAAACTTTTCAACTAGCTTTGACTTTTCAGGGTCAAGCTTATCATCAAATCTAACATGAATTGATTCCTCCACAATTTTGGTTTCTGTGTTGTATACTCTGTAGCCTTTAGAGCGTTCTGAGTATCCTAACATAATACCTTTCTGTGCTTTGGAATCAAACTTGTTCAGATGTTCTTTAGTATTTAATATAAAACAAATGCATCCAAAAGGATGAAAATAAGAAATGTTGGGTTTTCTTCCCTTACACAGTTCATAGGGAGTCTTATCCAGAATAGGTCTAATAGAGATTCTATTCTGAATGTAACACGCTGTATTTACAGCTTCTGCCCAGAAGTGCTTTGCTACATTTGTTTCATTGATCATGGTTCTGGCCATTTCTTGGAGTGTCCTATTCTTCCTCTCTACAACTCCATTTTGTTGTGGAGTTCTAGGGCAGGAGAAATCATGGGATATTCCATTAGAATCAAATAATTCTTCAAAATCTTTATTTTCAAATTCTCCACCATGATCACTTCTGACTCTAATAATTTTAGAGTCAAATTCTTTTTGCACTTTAGAACAGAAACTAGTGAATACAGAGTGAGACTCACTCTTGTGCCTTAGGAATTTTACCCATGTCCAGCGGCTGTAATCATCAACGATTACAAGTCCATACTTCTTTCCATTGACTGATGCTGTTTTCACAGGACCAAATAAGTCAATGTGAAGAAGCTCCAGAGGCTTGGAGGTAGAAACAACATTTTTCTTTTTAAAAGATGTTTTTGAAAACTTTCCTTTCTGACAAGCTTCACACAGAGCATCTGAAGAAAACTTCAGTTTAGGTAGGCCTCTGACTAACTCAAGTTTAGTTAGCTGAGAAAGTTTCCTCATGCTAATGTGGCCTAAGCGTCTATGCCATACCCATTGCTCTTCGTGAACTGACATTAAACATTTAACATTTTGATCTTTTAAATCAGAAAGATTTATTTTATAAATGTTGTTTTTCCTCTTGCCTGTGAAAAGGACAGAGCCATCGTTCTGATTAATGGCTTTACACGTTTTTTGATTAAAGATTACATCATAACCGTTATCACTTAATTGACTTATGGATAACAAGTTATGCATTAATCCTTCTACATAAAGAACATCAGATATAGAGGGAAGAGTACCATTACCAATAGTTCCGGAGCCTCTGATCCTTCCTTTCTGATCTCCTCCGAAGCCTACAAAGCCAGCATCTTTAAGTTCCAGGCTTTGGAACATAGACTTTCTTCCCGTCATATGTCGCGAGCATCCAGAGTCCAGGTACCATGACTGGTGTCTGAACTTTGCTGCATAGGATATCTGCAACATAGATAATCTTATCTTTCGGTACCCAGAATCTCTTGGGTCCTTTTAGATTAGTTTTCCCAGAGTTTCTTACAACTTTGGGTCTTCTATCATTCTTAAATTTTTGTTCTTGTGTGTGTGTGTAATGATATGAAAAAGGAGATTTAAGCTGGTTACTAGTAGAAGTTTTATCAGAATCAGAATCATACCCAATTCCCCTTTTATTATTCTGACTTACTCCATAAATCATGGATGCCATAATACTCCTATCTATTCCACTCTTCAGAAACTTCTGAAAGGCTTCTTCATATTTATAAATAATTTCATTTGAAGTTTGTGGTGCTTGAGACAACGCTTCTTCTAATTTTAAGCTTTTTGTTTTAGCTCCATCTCTTTCTAACGTTAAAGATTTGATTGTATCTTCATGTGCTAGAATTGTTGTCTCAAGTTCACTACATTCTTCAGATTTTGCTTTAAGAAGGCCTTTAATGCTTTTAACTTTTTGTTTTAGTTTCTGAAGAGAGGTAAGAGTTTCTGATAAACATGATTCTAAGTCAGATCTAGAAAGTTCAGAAAATACCTCTTCAGATTCTTCATCTGAGCTGCTGGATGTGGTAGCCATGAATGCTACGTTGGCTTGTTCATCAGAGTCAGATTCTGATGATCCTGATTCACTATCGTCCCAGGTGGCCATTAATCCCTTCTTTGTTCTGAAGGCATTTTTCTTGAAGCTTTCTTTCTTAGAGTTATCTTTCTTCAGCTTGGGGCATTCATTTCTATAATGACCTGTTTCTTTACATTCAAAACAAGTAATATCTTTATTAGGTTTACCTTTTGAAGTTGACTCTGATCTATCCCCTCTGGGTCTTGATCTTCTGAAGTTGTTGTTGTTCCTTCTTTTCCAGAGTTGCTTAACTCTTCTGGTTAGTAGGGACAGCTCTTCTTCATCATCAGAGTCTTCAGGCTCAGAGTCATCAGTGTCTGCAGTTTCTGTTTGAAGAGCCTTGGTTCTGTCTGACTTCCGTCTTTCAGGTCTGGACTTCAGCGCCACTGACTTGTTCCTTTTCTGAGGCTCATCCTCCTCTAGTTCTATCTCATGGCTTCTGAGAGAACTAACAAGTTCTTCAAGGCTGATATTGTTCAGATCCTTTGATAGCTTCAGAGCAGTAACCATTGGTCTCCATTTCTTTGGCAGACTTCTGACTATCTTCTTAACATGATCTGCAGTAGTGTATCCTTTGTCTAGCACTTTAAGACCTGCAATAAGAGTTTGGAATCTGGAAAACATAGCTTCTATAGCTTCGTCATCTTCCATCTTGAAGGCTTCATATTTCTGGATCAACGCCAGAGCCTTCGTCTCCTTGACTTGGGAGTTTCCTTCATGGGTCATCTTCAGAGAGTCAAGTATATCTTTAGCCGTCTCTCTGTTGGTGATCTTTTCGTATTCGTTGTATGATATAGCATTTAGAAGTATTGTTCTGGCCTTGTGATGATTTTTGAACTCACGTTTCTGATCTTCTGACATTTTGCTTCTGGGAACTTCAGCTCCATTTAAGGTTGGAGGTTTGTATCCATCTGTGACAATGTCCCAGAGGTCAGCATCATAACCCAGAAAGAAACTTTCGATTCTATCTTTCCAGTAATCAAACTTTTCTCCATCAAAAACAGGAGGCTTGGCATTGTAAGAATCTTTCTCATTTGAGTGGGCCATTGTTTTTCTCGCACTGGATCTCTCTACACGGTTAAGTGTTTGATTTGAAAATCAATAACAGAGCCGGAGCTCTGATACCAATTGAAGGTGAGAAAAACAAGAAAGGGGGGGTTTGAATTGTTTGAAAAATAAGCGCTTTTGCAAAATGAAATCACACAATGATTTTATACTGGTTCGCTTATAACACAAAGCTACTCCAGTCCACCCGGCCAAGGTGATTTCGCCTTCAACAAGGACTTAATCCACTAATCTTGAAAGATTACAAACAACCCCTAAGAGAGAAGAAAATCTCTTAGTCCTCTCAAGTCTACAGACTGCAAAGAGTCACTTGAGGAAATCAAATAAAAATAAGATACAAGATGTGTAATCTAGTGTGCTTCTAAGAAAGCAAATATTACAAACTTAAGAACAAATTTTTCACTTGATAAGCAACAGCTTAGTGAAAATCTTTGAAGAACAAAGATGTTTTTCTTGAGCGTGATATGATTTCAGTATAGTTTTGGCTAGTGATTTCTTCGTTTATACTGAATGAGATTTCTTCTCTATTTATAGGAGTTGAAGTAGAGTTGAAGTAGCGTTGAATCTGTTGGATATTGAGATGTAATTACGCCATTCCATTAATAGCTTCTGCAGTAGACTTTTTCACTTAGAAGTGACTACTTACCACAATTAGTATCTTTTCTCTTGGAAGAGGAGATTAACGTCTCTTTCTAATTGAGGAAATCCATTTGCAGAACTTTAACTTGGCTTAAACGTTACTTCATCATGATTAACAATTCTGATTAGAGTCTTTGTGTATCTGGAGAAACTTGCTTCTGATGTTATCTCTTGAAAGTTCAGAAATCGCTGATAACTTCAGAATTTACAGAAGGTATTTGTTCAGAGTCAGAGCTTCTAGACTTTACTTCATGTTCAGATGCTTCTGATACTTTGCAGTTTTGTCCAGAGTCAGAGCTTCTTGAAACGAGATTCCACTTTAGATGCTTCTGATACTTGAGATTTTGCATCTGATCTTGTTGTACATCTGATGACATCATCAGATTTATTTCTTCTTTCTTTAGAACCCTGCACACTTAGAAACTTTTCGTTAGGGTGCCACTTTTGGTTTCATCCTTTGTTATCATCAAAATCATGGAATCTATTGTAGAACTATTTTTGTTCTTACAAAAAGAACCACTCAAATTGGAGCTTTGGTTCAAAAGTTATGCTCATTTGAAGTTCCATGCACACTTGGCAATGATTGGATCATATCTCCTCAACCATTCATTAGATGCTCATGATCTTGGACATTTTGGAAATGGGAGAGAAATATCTACAACTTTCATGTTCAACAAAATTTCATTTGAAGCTTTCTTGATGATGTAAGATTGAGTTGAAGTTGGATCAAAAACTTGCCCTTTTTGGAAATTTCAAATTATGGGTCACTTTCCATTTTGGGAAATTTTTGTCTTGACTTCAAATTCTTCAATGTGAGTGTTTGAAATGTCAAATGAGACTTGTTTGAACATGAATGAAGTATTTTTAATCACTTCCCACCTCCAAATCCACAGTTGACTTTGCAGTTGACTTTCTAGGTCTTCAGATGACCATGGAAATGTCCTGATGAAATTTAAGCCTCTACCACTTGGGAACTTGATTCAAAATGACATCATAGCTCATATGAACTCTATGTAATGATCACATGATTCATATCTCAAGAAAATACCATTTGCTCTTTGTACCATGAATTCACTTGATGCCTTGACCTGTTGACTGCTTAAGCTGCAAGTAACAAAGGTTAATGACATATTTTTGTACATTTTTGTTAGTGATTTGAAAGAAAAGCAATGATACACAAATGCAAGCAATGTTTGGTGATCAAGAAACACTCTCAAAGGGATCCCACCCACAGGGAAGGAAGCAAGGTGTCCAATGATCCTTGAGGCAATGCAATGTTATGATATAATGCCATGAGGGATCTTAGGGACAAAATTGGGGTCTTACAGATGCCCCTATTTAAGGTCATTCTAGCCGGAGAAGTGAAGGTTAAAATCTTCATCTCGACGCGGTAAAATGGGCTTAAATAACAGTAATGAGACAAATTTTGGTCCCTAAGAGACCTCATGATGCAAATGTATGAATGCAAAAGAAACAAACTCTGTGGTGAATACGGGTCCACAAAGAAGCAAAGACGATCCATCGGAGTAATACACTCACCAGGAACAGAGACTCTAACAGGACTCTCATGGGGATAAAAAAAAGAATGCGTGCGCAGGATACGACTCTGAATTAGGGGAAACAAGAACTAGACACAGCGTGAGCAGGACACGACTGGACTGGAGACCTTACTGGGGAGTAAAGGACTCAAACTGGGGAAAAGAAGAATTCCAAAGGAAGATACATCCATTGGAAAGACTCAAGTTGACTCAAACTATCCACAAAGGATACTTCGGATAAAAATCCGGACTCGGACTGGGGAAAGATTCACACAGAACCTCCCTGCCGGGGAAAATTGCATATATTGGGGAAAACGCCAATACAGTAAAAGGGTAAAACACAACAGAAACTCCGTTGGGGAATGTCTAACAAAGACTCTCCTGTTGAAAATCTACTGGGTAACAAGCTCAAAGAGACATGTGATCTAAACACCGGTTACTGGGTGAAAGAACAACAAGCTCAGGAAGAATGAATATCTAAGACCGGTATAAGGGTGAGAGATATCAATCAACCAAAAATCTGAGGAAGACCTGAAAAAGGTACATCAACTCAGGAAAATCTGACTCCACAAGGGACCAAGGTCATAATAGGGAGTAGAAAGGAGGGAACACCAGGGATACCGGTTACTGGGTATATAATAGGTGACCGACCGAAGCGTGAATTGGTATATATGCCAAAACACTCATCATCCAAAAGGAGGGCTTGAAAAAGCAAATCGACTTACAGGATGGACATTCGAATCCGCAACGGGAAAACGAATCTTACTCAAATGGGGAAGGACAAAAGGCTTCAACCAAAGAGCGCATGAGATATAATATCCATTACCGTCAGAACGTGGATAGTACACTCGCATGAGATATATTATCTATTACCGTCAGAACATAGATAATATACTCGAAAGGAAGAATCACCAGGGATACCGGTTACTGGGCATATAATAGGTGACCGACTGAAAACGTGAATTGGTTTTTACTGCCAAGACACTCATCATCCTGAAGGAAGCAAAACGCATACTTATTAAAGGATGGATATTCGATTCTACGAAGAATACGAATCTTACTCCATTGGGGAAAATCAACAAAGGACTCCAACCAAAGAGCGCATGAGATATATTATTCATTACCGTCAGAACGTGAATAATATACTCGAAAAGGAAGAGACACCAGAGATACCGGTTACTGGGTATATAATAGGTGACCTACCAAAAAGAGAAACAATCGTTACCAACAACAACAGGGTAGACGAAAGATAACTCGCTGGGGATAAATTGCAAGCATACGGCAATTATCCATGAGACATATCACCGGCTACTGGGAGATACGCTCAACAAGGGGGAACAATGAACATTCGATTCCGCAAAAGGAAATACGAAACTTACTCGACTGGGGAAACACAACAGGTTTCGACTGAAGAGTGCATGAGATATATTATCCATTACCGTTAGAACGTGAATAATATACTCGAAAAGGAAGATTATCCACAACCGGTTACTGGGTTAATAAAGGATAAATCAACCGAAAAGAAAGGCATCGAGATACCAAAACTAGGTATATAAAGATGACCGATCAAAGGGAGCAAAAATCATTACCAATCAAACGGGTAAATGAAAGAGGACTCACAAGGGGATGCATCGATAAAAATCAATGATCCTGGGAACAAATCACTGGCAAACGGTGAAAAGACCCGTTGAGGATAAAATTGCTAGCATCCGGCAATTATCCACAAAGCTAGCTGGGGATACAATTGCTTACTCAGAGCAATTACCCAGATAAGGGAATATCAACATCGAATACTGAATAAAGATAACCACAAAGAGTAACCATCATCGGTTAGGATGAACAACAAGGTTAACTCTGCAAAGGGGAGAACAAAGGATTTACAACTACCGAATATTGGGTAGAAGACCAAAGATTCTGGCTGAGGAAACAAGAGGTTTACCACTACCGACTACTGGATAGAAAACCAAAGACTCAGCTGAGGATAAAATTGCTAGCAAACGGCAATTATCCACAAGAAAGCACAGACTCCACTAGGGAGACAGCAACAACATAGGATTTACAAATACCGAAAATTGGGTAGAAGACCGCAAAATCCACCATCAACCATAATGAACCACAAAGGTTACCTCTGCTATGGGAAAGGAGATATGACTTACAACTGCCGGCTACTGGGTAGAGGGCCAAAACTCTGATGAGGATAAAAAGCATTAGGGTTTACAACTACCGAATACGGGGTAGAATACCAAAACCTCTGCGTGGGGAGCAAAAGGATCACAACTCCGCACGGGGAAAACAAAATAGGGTTTATAACAAACCACAAACTGCTGGAGAGCAAGAAAATAGGATTTTACAACTACCGAATACGGGGTAGAAAACCAACGACTCTTGCTGAGGAACAAAAAGTTCACAACCACAGATTCCACAAAAGGGAAAAAAGGTAAACAGGATTTACAACTACCGAATACTGGGTAGAAGACCACAAAGGATAGGACTTATAACTACCGGTTATTGGGTAGAAGGCCCAAAACTCCGCTGGGGATAGAATGAACTACTGTCGGTTACTGGGCAATTTATTCATTTATTCCACAGGGAAGCACAAGAGGCAGTTGAAAAAAGGGCCAATTCAGGATCAAACCAAAAAGGCAAACTGAATCAAGACTCGTCCTAATGAGGATATAACTCAATAGGGAAAACCCATCCCAATATATGTGTTGGGAGGAAACGGAAACAACTGTCATCCACGAGGATATATCTCGGTAGGGAACTGCAGAAGAAAAGACAGACACTTTCTGCTTAAGGGGCTGACTCTATATTGAGAGATTAAACACCCGACATCTGCTTGGGGAGATCTACTGGAGAGATCTATATCACCATTAGCAGGAGACAACAAATAAAGATATATGGCAAAAAAATGCAACATGAATATCTGAATGTTGGAAGTATGCATGAATATGCGTGATTTATGTTTGATGAGTGCTGACAAAACAGACATATCTAACACAAACAGGTCCAGGAATCAAAAGCTCGGTACTACACTTCCAGAGGAAAATCCAAGAACCAACTGGAAAGCCAAACTGCCGGAGATCTGAATGCTAAAAAGCAAAGATCTGCTGGGAAGCAAAAGATCAAAGATATCAAGGAAATCACAAAATCTCTGAGCGATGGATCATCAATCAACCCAACTGGGGAACAGAAGTTCACAACAGGAAGAAACTGCCACAAAAGCAAGTTTGTTGGGGAAATGGAGAAATCCCGAGATTTCTGCAAGGGGATCACACTAGTAGAATCTGGCTGCATAAGCAACTCTACTGGGGATACTGTCAGCCACTCCATTGGGGATGAACCCACTGAGGGAAAATAGCTCACACAAGTAGAATCTGCACACAAGCCACTCTACTAGGGATCAAAAGCATCAGGAAATCAACCAATCTCTGCATAGGAGAAAACCACTCACAGGTACAGTCCACCACCACAAAACTACTAGGGATTTATCTGAGGCAGAGAAGGAGAGCTGGGGATCAACCACCAAATACCAAACCTTCCAAAAGGAACCACAACTGCTGAGGAGGCAAGAATCACTGCTCTGCTGAAGGGAAAAGAGGTATAAACCTCAACAAGCACCCTGATGAGGAGAGGTAGCATAGATGAAGTACATCATACCCACAACTCTGCTGGCAACTTCACTGAGGAAATAGACGAAGTACCGGGATATCAACCCACCAACTACTGAATCTTCCAAAAGGAAAGCACCCATGCTGGGGAGAGAATGCTGCAAGAGAGGAAAACTGAAGTTTCCAACAAGCACTCTGATCTGGGAACACAAAATCTCAACAGAAGCTCTACTTGGGGAACAAAACCCAACAACAATCTGGAGAAAGAGGATACAACCATGCCAGGAGTATGAACAAATGTCTTACCCTGTTGGAAATCATGCCACCCTTGGGAGAGCACTGAGAAATTCTTTAGTATCCTTTCATCATTGTGAATGTTCACTTTGTTTTAAAAACAATTTTGAAAAATTTATTTGTTTAAAACAATGACATTTTATCAATTAAAACATGCAAAACATTTGTTGAATTGAAACAAATAAGAATGCAAATAATTGGATAAAAGCTCAAATTCATTTGATGGAATGGTAACCTGCAAATGGCAAGACTCCATAGATCTGTACAAATTTGAAATCGGTGATATATATTGGAAGAGGGCTACATTGAACATAACGACCATTTCTCTACCAATTTGAATCCGATGTATTCGAAGCTTCAGTTGACGACGAATCAGGAATCTCTGACGAACAGACGACTGCGGAACAGAAAGTCTTGTCAGGATGCAGTTATTTGCCAAATCCCTAATTTTTGCCTAGATTTCCCCAGGATGAGGTACTCAATCTAGCGGGATGCAAATATTCTTTTTTTTTCAAGTCTCTAACTTTTGCCTGGATCGCCCTTTCGGGTTCTCCACCGAGACGCTCATTTTTGCCTAAGCCGCCCTTTCGGGTTTTCAACTTAGCGAGCTATTCTGTTTTTTTTAGGCGAAGTATTTCTTGACTGCATCTGAATTCACAGGACGAGTGAAATCCTCCCCATCCATTGTTGTAAGCATCAGAGCACCGCCTGAAAAGGCTCTCTTAACAACATATGGACCTTCATAGTTTGGAGTCCACTTGCCCCTGGAATCGGGCGCGAAGGATAAGACTTTCTTGAGCACGAGGTCACCTTCTCGGAACACACGAGGCTTGACCTTCTTATCGAATGCTTTCTTCATTCTCTGCTGATATAACTGACCATGGCACATGACAGTCAATCGCTTCTCTTCAATCAAATTCAGCTGGTCATAACGACTCTGAACCCATTCAGCATCAGTCAACTTGGCCTCCATCAAGACTCTCATTGATGGGATCTCCACCTCTACCGGGAGCACAGCCTCCATGCTGTAAACAAAAGAGAAAGGGGTTGCCCCTGTTGAAGTGCGGACAGATGTACGATATCCATGCAAAGCAAATGGCAGCATCTCATGCCAATCTTTGTACGTAACTGTCATCTTCTGGATAATCTTCTTGATATTCTTATTAGCAGCTTCAACAACCCCATTCATCTTGGGTCTGTAAGGAGAGGAATTATGGTGTGCAATCTTGAACTCAGCGCACAACTCTTCCATCATCTTGTTGTTCAAGTTAGATCCATTGTCAGTAATGATCTTATCAGGCACACCATAACGGCATATCAGCTGATTCTTGATAAACTTCACGACCACCTGCCTGGTCACATTCACATATGATGCGGCTTCAACCCATTTGGTGAAGTAGTAAATTGCTACGAAAATAAACCTGTGCCCGTTGGATGCTTTCGGTTCAATCATGCTGATCATGTCAATTCCCCACATAGAGAAAGGCCATGGTGATGAAATCACATTCAGAAGTGTCAGAGGAATATGAATCTTGTCCGCGTAAATTTGACACTTGTGGCATTTCTTCACATATTTGCAGCAGTCAGACTCCATTGTCAGCCAATAGTAGCCTGCTCTCAGCATCTTTCTAGCCATGGCATGTCCATTGGAATGAGTACCAAATGAACCCTCATGGACCTCAGTCATCAACAGGTTTGCTTCGTGTCTATCCACGCATCTGAGCAAAACCATGTCAAAATTTCTCTTGTACAGCACTTCACCACTGAGATAGAAACTGCCTGACAACCTTCTCAAAGTTTTCCTATCTTTCACAGATGCCCCAGGCGGGTAGACCTGGTTCTGGAGGAAATTCTTGATATCAAAATACCAAGGCTTGTCATCATTCACTTCTTCAATTGCAAATACGTTAGCTGGTCTATCCAAGCGCATCACGGTGATATTGGGAACTTCATTCCAATACTTGACCACAATCATTGAAGCAAGCGTAGCAAGAGCATCTGTCATCCGATTATCCTCTCGAGGGATATGATGAAAGTCAACTTCTGTAAAGAACGTTGAAATCCTCCTCGCATAATCTTTGTATGAAATAAGACTAGGTTGATTCGTCTCCCATTCACTCTTGATCTGATTGACAACCAAGGCCGAATCACCATAAACATCAAGATGCTTGATCCTCAGATCAATGCACTCTTCTAATCCCATAATACAGGCCTCGTACTCAGCCATGTTATTCGTGCATTTGAAAGTTAGCCTTGCTGTAAACGGAATATGTGTGCCTTGAGGAGTAATGATTACTGCCCCAATACCATTTCCGTACTGATTCACAGCGCCATCAAACACCATCGTCCATCTGGAACCAGGTTCCGGACCTTCATCAAGTGTAGGCTCATCACAATCTTTCATTTTCAAATACATAATTTCCTCGTCTGGGAAGTCGTACTGAACAGACTGATGATCTTCAATCGGCTGATGTGCCAAGTGGTCAGCCAAGATACTACCTTTGATAGCTTTCTGAGCTCGATACTCAATATCATGCTCAGACAACAACATCTGCCAACGGGAAATTCTCCCAGTTAAAGCAGGCTTCTCGAAGATATACTTGATCGGATCCATTCTGGATATCAACCAAGTTGTATGATTTATCATGTATTGGCGCAAACGCTTAGCAGCCCAAGCCAAAGCACAACACGTCTTCTCAAGCATAGAGTATCGAGACTCACAATCAGTGAACTTCTTACTCAGGTAGTAGATAGCAGATTCTTTCTTTCCTGGTTCGTCTTGTTGACCAAGTACACAACCCATCGAGTCTTCAAGAACAGTTAGATACATGATCAGAGGTCTTCCTTCTACAGGCGGAGACAAGATCGGAGGTTCAGACAGATACTCTTTGATACTATCGAAAGCTTTCTGGCAATCCTCGGTCCAATCAAGAGACTGATCTTTCCGGAGGAGCTTGAATATCGGCGCACATGTGGCAGTCATGTGGGATATAAATCTGGAAATATAATTCAAGCGGCCAAGAAAACCTCGGACTTACTTTCCAGTTTTGGGTGCAGGCATCTCTTGTATTGCTTTGACCTTGGCAGGATCAACCTCAATACCTCTCTCGCTGACAACAAAACCCAGTAACTTGCCAGAACGGACTCCAAATGTACATTTGTTCGGATTCAAACGAAGCCTGAACTTCCTCAGACGCTGAAAAAGCTTCAACAAATGCTCAACATGTTCAACTTCCGTTCGTGACTTAGCAATCATATCATCGACATAGACCTCTATCTCCGTGTGCATCATGTCATGAAACAAGGTAGTCATAGCTCGTTGATACGTGGCTCCGGCGTTCTTCAGACCGAAGGGCATCACTCGATAACAGAATGTTCCCCAAGGTGTGATGAATGTTGTCTTCTCCATATCCTCGGGTGCCATCTTGATTTGATTATATCCGGAAAATCCGTCCATAAACGAGAAGACTTTGAATTTAGTTGTATTGTCTACCAACATATCGATGTGTGGTAAAGGGAAATCATCTTTCGGACTAGCCTTATTCAAATCTCTGTAATCAACACACATACGAACTTTTCCGTCTTTCTTAGGCACCGACACAATATTGGCCACCCATAGAGGATACGTAGAAGTCACCAGAAACCCCGCATCAATTTGCTTATGAACTTCCTTTTTGATCTTCACTGCCATATCTGGATGAGTTCTTCTGAGCTTCTGCTTCACTGGCACGCACTCAGGCTTCAAAGGCAGGAAATGTTGCAAAATATCTGTATCTAGACCTGGCATGTCTTCATACGACCAAGCAAAGATATCGGAATATTCTCGTAGCAAACTGATCAACCCCTTCTTGACAGACTCTTCAAGGAGTGCCCCAATCTTCACCAATCGAACACAATCTTCAGACCTCAAGTTGATTGTTTCCAGATTCTCAAGGTGCGGCTGAATGATCTTCTCCTCGTGCTCAAGAAGACGGGTAATCTCATCAGGAATCTCTTCAACATCATCTTCCTCTGCCTCAAATACAGGGAATTCAAAATTGGGAGATGGCATTTGATCATTATGTTCAACGGGTTTTAGAATCAACCTGCATAATAATTTTGGATAATGAAAAGCTTTAGAATTTAAACCAACAAATCATTATGCAGATGAAAAGATTGCTTTTATTCTTGTTTTTAGGGTTTTTTGTGATCACCAATTTCATGCAAAAAGCAAAAAGTGAAAACAATTGGAAAAACAAATGTTTAACATGCATTTATTGAATGAAATATCATTATATATATGATGCCAACAATGTCATCACTTCTCCTTTTGGCATGGGAGAAGGGTTTTCAAACAAAGTGAACATATTACGCTGACTTATGAATGACCGTAGGAACATCCACAGCGACCCAATTGTGGCAGATCCCGCCTGGGATGACAAAATTGTCAATATCCTCTGCATCCTCTTCCAGAATAGCAGCAACTTCCTCAGCTTGATCGGCGTGGATGAAACCTCCACTCTTGAACAGCCCTTTGTCGTTGAAGACCCCAGAAGAATAGCCAATGCCAGCCCGGGACTTGTTATCTTCAAGTTCTATCATTTTTCCTAAACCAGCAACTGCACCACATTCAATGGCCAGTTTTGCATCACGATAGGAAGCAAATGAAGGAGACTTCTTCTCAATTGGCTCAGCAATAGACAAAGCTTGGAAAGGTGTTCCAACTTCGTCCCCAGCATCAATATATGAGAAAGAAGATAAGTGGCTAACCAGGAGAGCCTTTTCTCCCCCTACCACAACCAGTTTCTTGTTCTTAACGAATTTCAGCTTCTGGTGTAGGGTGGATGTCACGGCGCCAGCCTCGTGAATCCATGGTCTACCAAGGAGACAACTATAAGATGGGTGGATATCCATAACCTGAAAGGTAACATGGAAATCACTTGGTACAATCTTGATTGGGAGATCCACTTCCCCAATCACGGTCTTACGCGACCCATCGAAAGCTTTCACAACAACACCACTCTGCCTCATGGGAGGCCCTTGATATGACAATCTAGAGAGAGTGGTCTTCGGCAATACATTCAAAGATGACCCAGTGTCCACCAGCACATTGGACATAGCGTCTGTAGCGGTGTATTCGTCGCTTTATGATTTATTGACTAAATCAAAAGCAAAGCATACAAAGAATCGAGTCGCCACCGCACTTTTATTTATCCAAAGGAATGGCTAAAAAGCGAACAAAAGCCTAAGAAGTTTTACACATAGAAAACTAATGAAAAGGTCAGAGATCTGGGTAAGGGGTTAATTACGCAATGGGAAGGTGTTAGGCACCCAAAACGTCCTAGGTACTCCTAGGGAGCCCTTTTCACAACTTGTTGTACGAAATGTTATTTGTTTATAAAATATTGATTGTGCAAACATGGATTGAAGGGATGAGAGAAAAGAATATACAATTTATTATTTTTGTGTTTGAACGGATGAACCCGTTGCCTACGTACCTTTCCATGGAAGGTAAGGATCAAAACGCCGTAGTTCGGCTAAAAGATTTCCAAAATATGAGTGGATTGATTTTAAACAAAAGCCCTAAGGTCTTTCGTTATCCACGGGAGAAAACTCAACCTTATACAAACAACAAGTCCACCATGTGAGAATAGCTTCAACTTGCTAGTGAGGGGTTAACCCTATAATAAGCAAGGAAGTCTTACAATTCAGTCGCTAAGGACAAAAGGTGAGATTAACATCAACCAACTAGGATAAATCAAACCTATGGCTAATGTATGAAAACTTATCAAGAATGGACAAAGCCACAAAACAATTGAATGAGTGAAATTAACCAATTAGGATTATTCACAAAAGTGGTCAAGGTATGATTAGAATTCAATTCAAAAGAAGTATCATGAAAATGAAGTTTGAGAATCAAAGGCTTAAGGCCTAGGTTTCTAATTTGAAAAGAAATGAAAATGTTTGCACAATAGTTTTCTTGTTTGGGTTAACATGCACATGGAGGTTTAAAGAAACAAAAGGTGGGAGGGTGAGGAAGTAAAACTTCTTAGATGTTCACCTCTTGAAATCATATGTAGATGATTCAAGTGATTCCTTTGGAATAAGGCAACAATGCAAATAATAGATGGACAAAGTAAATGGATACCGGATGCCAATCAATGGACTTGTACCAATCTCCCCAAAACAAAAACTGGATACCAGATGCCAATCAATGGACTTATACTAGTCTCACAAAACAAAATGGATACCGGATGCCAATCAATGGACTTATACCAATCTCTCAAAGCAAAGAGCAAACAAGGATACCAGATGCCAATCAATGGACTTATACTAGTCTCCTAAAACAAAGAAAACATGATACCAGATGCCAATCAATGGACTTATACTAGTCTCCCACCATATCATAGGAAACAACTGCCAATCAATGGACTTATGATTGCCTCCTCCATGGACAAAACAAAATGCTACAAAGCAAAGTTTATGAAATGATATACAAGTAATGATGACAAATACACAAAGGCACACTCAAGCAAATATGCATAGATGAATCAGGTAAGCAAACAAATAAGTCAATTAGCACACACTATATACAATCAATCAGGCTCAAGCAAGGTTAGGCTTTACAGCCAACTGGAACGGGGTATTTTGAGCTCTTAACCCTAACATTGAGAGTTAGGGTGAAGCAGATGAAATGGAGATGAGGGGTGTGCCTCATAGCTCTTATCCCTGGTCAGGGAGAGCTTTAAACAATGGAAAGTGTGGGAGTTCAGAAAGTTGGAACTCTTCTCCACAAATGATAGACTCTATAAGATCTTGGGTTATTATTCACCATTGTAGCGGTGTATTCGTCGCTATATGATTTATTGATTAAATCATAAGCAAAGCATACAATGAACATAGAGTCGCCACCGCACTTTTATTTATCCTAAGGACTGGTTAAAAAGCGAACAAAAACCTAAGAAGTTTTACACGTAGAAAACTAATGAAAAAGATCAGAGAGTCTGGGTAAGGGGTAAATTACGCAATGGGAAGGTGTTAGGCACCCAATGCGTCCTAGGTACTCCTAGGGAGCCCTTTTCACACTTGTTGTATAAAAAATGTTTATTTGTTTTGGACATATGGTGCAAACATGAATGGGATGATGAGAAAAGAATGTACAAGTTAATTATTTTTGTGTTTGAATGGATGAACCCGTTGCCTACGTACCTTCCATCAAAGGTAAGGATCAAAACGCCGTAGTTCGGCTAAAAGATTTCCAAAATATTTGTGAGTTCATTTTAAAACAATAGCACTAAGGTTTTACGTTATCCACGGGAGAAAACTCAACCTTATGAAACAACACGTCCACCATGTGAGAAAAGCTTCCACTCGCTAGTGAGGGGTTAACCCTATAATAAGCGAGGAAGACTTACAATTCAATCAACTAAGGACAAATAGGTGAGGTTAACATCAACCAACTAGGATAAATCAAACCTACGGCTAATGTATAAAAACTTAACAAGCATGGACAAAGCCACAAAACAATTGAATGAGTTGGATTAATGGATTATGATTATTCACAAAAGGATGGTCAAAGTATGATTAGGTTGATTCAAGGAAGTGTTATGAAAAGAGGTTTTGAAAAGTCATGGACTTAGGGTCCAAGTTTCTAATTTGAAAAGGAGTGAGAATGTTTGCACAACACTTATTTCAAGTTTTTAAACATGTGTGAAAAGGTGGGACACAATGGGATGAATGGTAAATGTAATGTAAAACTTCTTAGAAGGGTTCACCTCTTGAAATCATATAGAAGATGATTCAAGTGTGTCCTTAGGAATAGGCAATGAGCAATATGGAATAAACAAATAAGGTGATACCGGATGCCACTCAATGGTCTTACACCAATCTCACAACAAAAGCGGATACCGGATACCACTAAATGGATTTACACCAATCTCCTAAAACAAATATGGATCTCAGATGCCACTCAATGGTCTTACACTGATCTCCTAAAGCAAATGAACAAAAGAAAGAAGCGGATACCGGATGCCACTAAATGGGCTTATACCAATCTCCTACATATGATCATAGGAATACAAATGCCACATCACAGGGACTTACAATTGCATCCTCACATAAACAAAACAAAATGCGAAACAATGGATGTCAGATGCCAATCTATCTGGGCTTACTCTAACCTCCACAGTATGATCCTAGGAATACAAATGCCACATCACAGGGACTTACAATGAATCCTCACATACAACATCAATGTGCATCAAGTAATGAGCAAAGAAGATATGAGTGACCAATGAGGTCTTACACTCTATCTCTTCCATATCATGGGAACAAAAGCCAATCTACATGGACTTACAATTGTATCCTCCATGGGTAAACAAACAAACCACAAGGGTGTACAATAATGATCATACAAGAATTAACAATCAATAATGATGAATGCACAATGGCAAATAAGCATGTACAAATGCAACAATCAATCAAGCAAACAAAGTCATTTAGCACCCACTATAACCAAACAAGGAGGCTCAATCAAAGGGTTTGACTTAAAAAAGTCCACTGGAATAGGTGAATGGCGCTCTTAACCTTGCCATTGAGGGGCTAAGGTGAAGCAGATGAAAGGATATGAGGGGTGTACCTCATCACTCTTATCTCTGGTCAGAGAGAGTATTGAATAATCAGAAGGTGTGGGAGTTCAGAAAGATGGAACTCTCTCCACAAATTAGACTCGATAGATCTTGGGTTTGGATCTCAATGCTACAACCATGTAATGGGAGCAAGGAGAAGACTCACAGAATAGTGGGAGATAGGCTACATATCTCTTATATCCACCAATTGCCTCAAATGAGGACTTTTCCTGCTTGGGACAAACATAAACAATCACAAACATCGCCTCTTAAGGAGGACTTCAGACAGTTGCCTGGCTAAATAACAAGCCAGGTCTTCCAGACTACATGGAGACAAGAGAGTCTACCTCAATGCAAATTGCTATTTAAGCAAAGCAAAGCAAATTCTTAAGAGAACTGAGCAACTAAGGGTACCTGAAATCAATCAAGTATAATCAGCATCCCATTCAAAATTAAACAGACAAGGTAATAAACCAATAGTCAATCACAATCAAACATGTGCAAAGCACAAGGCTCAAAGCTCAAATGAGCTAGGCATCCTACAAAACAAACAATTAGTTAAATGAATTCAACTCAAATATGCATCAACCTCCTTAAGGCATTAGCTTTTTAACCTGAAAAGTCAAAGTCAAGCTCAAGCATAAGTAACAAGACCACTAGGACAAGCCTAGGGTCCGAAAGATGGAAAAATCTTAAAACAGCAAGTGAATCATGATCAAAGTCAAGATATTTCAATTAATAAGAGCCTCCAATTGGTCTCATATCCAAACTATGCACTAGTTTCATTTTATGCATAAATTAAGTCAAAGTAAGCAAAGTTGAATAACATATGAACAACCAGAATGATTTCAATCAAAAAAATATCAAAACAGCACAGTAAATTCCACAAAAATTATATCCTAAACAGAAGGAATTCAATGAACTTCATATCAATTTTCATGCCATTTGGACTAGTGGAGCTATGTCAATTAAATCAACATGTTAAAGCATGCAAAAACACAACCAAATGAGGTCACAAAATGTACACCAACTTCAATCAAATGGTAAACAGTGATATTAAATTAGAAATGGATGGGACCAAAGCCAAATTAAAGCTATACATGTTAGGAAATGCTCCACCAAATTTCATATTCATAGGATTAGGGATGGGCATTTAATGACACATGTACATTTGTTACACATAAAACAATCCAAAATTGCTAAACAGCAATCAAAAATCCAAATCAATTAGAAAATGGATCAATTAAATCCACAAAAATTCATGTTGAAAGTTAACATATACATTGTATCTCATGCAAAAAAAACAGAGCCATTGGCCTAAGGGAAGCATGGAAAATTAATTCATGAAGCCAGCATAGCATAGTGTGACACAAATTGTCACACTCCAATTAAATAAATCATATCTAACAAACCAGAGGTCAAAAAATCACAAATGATATATCAAAAATTCCAGGAATGTGTCAAGAATCACCATATGAAATTTCATTAATTTTGGAGCTAGCATGAGTATTTGGTGATTAAAATGGCAAAACATATGAATATTGCACACATGTCAAAAATCAATATACCATTCAAAAATTTTACCAGGCACAACTTACACTACTATGCCTAAAAAAAAGTAGATTAAATTTGGAATCTATCAAAAAAAATCCCACCTAATTTGGATTTAAATTGAATTTTATATGAATTTTTTAAGTTTTGATTAATTTATGTAATAATTATTTAATTGGTTTACGAATTAATTAAGCTGTAATGGCGTTTCAGTAAATATCCAAAACGTGGTACTGTAGCATTAACGCCGTGGCGGCTTCTGGTTGGCTGGAACAAGAGGGAAACACGTTTCAAAAATGGCACGGCATTGCAGCGGATTGAAATGCAGTTTTCCAGATCTTTTTTACTGTTCTTCGCCGCGTTCATGCGTGTTCATCACTACCGGCTTCGGTTACGGGAAATTCTTCACCAAATCGCGCAAACCTTATACCGTTGTGACCGTCTCCCAACGTAGGTTACGGTTATGGCAGCGCTTTTGTCCAAAGATTAACATACAAAAAGATCTAATCGAAAGAAGTTTCGCACGCAAATATTCGGATCAACATATCTAGCTCAATACTTGACGGAATCGCGCGATTCAAACGGCAGAATGATCTATGTTCAACGATCTATCTAAGCCATGCATTGATTTCACGAATTAAAGATTTCGAAAAATCACCTTCTTGAAGTGCAGCCGTGAAATTCTCGTGTTATTGGCCTTGATTCTTGAAAACAGATCGTGATTGATGACTATGAAGATGAATGATGATGATTTCGCAGCTCAACACGCCTTAGAGATGGAGAAATTGCGAATCGCCATTGAAGCTCAAGGTTTGGACAGCTGCGAATTTGCACGGTTCTTCCTCTAATTACCAAAAACAGAACTCCACAAGTACCTGCAAATGATGAATACAGCAAAAAATTGCACAAAGATTGATGGATTCTTGATGAATTGAGCAAAAAAAAGTTTGTGTGAAAAGTGGAGAAAATTGAGAGAATTCTAGAATTTTTTTGCTTTGATCTGAAAATTGTGATTATTGATTGTTGAATTCAGTTAGGATTAAGCTTTTATATGTCAAGTTAATCCACTCTCTAATCATGATTAGCACAAAAATGATAATTAGCAAAATGAGCACATGTAAGCAATTTGGCATTTTTGCCCTTGGAGAGCTATGACCAATGGAATAGTGATTTTTCAATTTGAACAAGTCACAAATTTCATTTAGAAGCTATTGGAATTGGTCCCATGTCAAAATTCTTTATACTTTGAGTTTTGGACCATTTTGCCCCTGCACTTTAATTAGTTCACTTGAAAAATGACCTTTTTATGTGAAGGCTTTTGACAAAATGTGATGATGGATTATGAAAGTACATATCAAATGTGGTTTGCTCAAAGAAGAACCATCCAATTTGGACATTCCATGTGCAAGTTATGCCACCTTGAATTCGGGCATTTTCTGAAATTGATCTGACCATATCTTGCCAACCACACATGGGAAATGAGTGTTCTTGGACTTTTTGGAAATGCAAGAACAAGATCTTCAACTTTCATGTCGGACAAAATTTGATTTGAAGCTTGGTTCATGATGTAATTTTGAGGAGCAAAACTTTCCATTTTGGGCAGGTGAGAATTACAGGTCATTTCCATTTTGGGAAACTTTTTGTCTGACTTCAAATCCTTCAACCTTGATCTTTGAAATGCCAAATGAGGCTTATATGGACATGAATGAGACTTTTCCAACCATCTCACACCTCCAAATTCCTGATTAAATGCACAGTTGACCACAGTTGACCACAGTTGACTTTTCTGGGATTTTGGTGGACTGGGCCATGTTCTGATGAATTCCAAACCTCTTTCACATGGGATCTTGGTTCCAAATGATATCACAAGTTATATGAACTCTTTATGAATGATCATGGTGTCCAAATTCTTCAAGAATGGCCACCATCTATAGCTCAATGCCTGATTTGACTGTTTTGACCTAGCTAGCTTCAGCTGCAAGAAACAAGGTTAAATGACAATATTTTTGTACTTTTGGTTAGTAAATATATGAAAAGCAATGATATACAAATGCAACACATGCTTGGTGATCAAGAACCACACTCACAAGGTGTCCCACCCACTAGGAGGGCAGCTAGGGCATGTAATGATCCTTGAGGCCATGATATGATATGATATGGGCCATGAGGGATCTTAGGGACAAAATTGGGGTCTTACAACCATGCATCAACACATGGTGTGAGCAAGGTGAATAACACACTGAGTAGTAGGAGATGGATTACACATCTCTTTTATCTGCCAATTGCCTCATAAGAGGACTTTTCCTGCTTGGCACAACATTAAACAAACACAAGCATTGCCTCTTAAGGAGGACTTCAGACAGGTGCCTACCAATAACAGTAGGTCTTCCAGACTACATGAAGATTAGAGATTATACCTAAGTGGTTAAGCAACCAAGCAAAAGCAAAGTTCAAAATGAACTTAAAGCAACTTATGTACCTCTTGAAGAGCAGAAGTTGGAATCCACACGATCTGCAGCTTGTAATGCTTCAATTCTACTTTCCAATGCTTATGGAGTTGATTGATGGAGAGAATGCAGTTCAAACACACTTGAATTCAACAGAATTTGAAATCACCATGAATGCTTCCATCTTCGAGTATGCTTCAATATGGCACTATTTCTCTTGGTTCCACGTCCAATTCTTCTCAAGAACACTTCAAGATCATGAATCAAGCAATGGAATGTGCTTTTGTTTGAAGAAATTGCAAAAAGTTTTAGAGAAAAGTTTGAAGAATTTGGATCTAGATCTGAAAAAATGAATGTCTCCCTTTTGAAAACAGTTATGCTTATGCTTATATATGCCATGCTAATCATTCTTTAATCATGTTTAAACCAAATGCTAAGTGAGATTAACCAAATGAGGTGTATGTGCAAAAATGGTTTTTCACCTTATGCATGGAATGCATGTGTGAACAGTGCACGAATTCCCTTCATTTTCACTTAAAATCCAAATTTGGAACCAATGGTGATGGCAAAAAGTTCAAACCATGCACCAAATTTGAATTTTGAGATTTCCCTCCAAAAAGCCAATGAATTAACAAGTGCTCATGTGATGACAATTCATGTAATGTGATGCATGATTTGGAAATTAGAGGTCAAGGGGAGAAAATTGCAAAAAGAACCACCCATTTTGGAGCTTTGGTTGAAAAGTTATGTCCATTTGAAGTTCCATGCATACTTTGCCATGTTTTGATTATATCTCCTTAACCACACATGAGAAATTGATGATCTTGGACTTTTTGGAAATGAGAGAGAAAGATCTACAACTTTCATGTTCAACAAAATTTCATTTGAAGCTTTATTGATGATGTAATTTGAAGTTGAAGTTGGTCCAAAATCTTTCCATTTTTGGAAAGTTCAAATTATAGGTCACTTACTATTTTTGGAAAGTTTTGACTGGACCTCAAATTCTTTAATGTGAATGTTTGAAATGTCAAATGAGACTTGTTTGAACATGAATGAAGTATTTCTACTCACTTCCCACCTCCAAGTCCACAGTTGACTTTGCAGTTGACTTTCTAGGTCTTCAGATGACTGGGGAATGTTCTGATGAAATTCAAGCCTCTACCACTTGGGATTTTGCTTCAAAATAACATCATAGCTCATATGAACTCTTGTGAATGATTGTGGGGTCCAAATCTCAAGAATGACCACCATCTATTGCTCAATGCATGGCTTTGATTGCCTTGACATGTTAATGCTTCATCTGCAAGACAAAGGTTAGATGACATATTTTTGTACTTTTGGTTAGTGATTAAAAGAAAAGCAAATTATATACAAATGCAAACATGCTTGGTGATCAAGAATCACTCTCAAAAAGATAACCCACCCACAGGGAAGGAAGCAAGGTGTCCAATGATCCTTGAGGCAATGCAATGTTATGATATGATGCCATGAGGGATCTTAGGGATAAAATTGGGGTCTTACAGATGCCCCTACTTAAGGTCATTCTAGCCGGAGAAGTGAAGGTTAAAATCTTCATCTCGACGCGGTAGAATGGGCTTAAATAACATTAATGAGACAAATTTTGGTCCCTAAGAGACCTCATGATGCACATGTATGAATGCAAAAGAAACAAACTCTGTGGGGAATACTGGTCCACAAAGAAAAGACGATCCATCGGAGTAATACACTCACCAGGAACAGAGACTCTAACAGGACTCTCATGGGGATAAGAAAAAGAAAAAGAATGCGTGAGCAGGACACGACTTTGAATTAGGGTAAAACTGACACTGCGTGAACAAGACACGACTGGACTAGAGACCTCACTGGGGAGTAAAAGGACTCAAACAGGGGAAGAAAAAGAAATCCAAAGGAAGACACATCCATTGGAAAGACTCAAGCTGGCTCAAACTATCCACGAAGGATACTTCGGATGAAAATCCAGACTCGGACTGGGGAAAGAGATCCACACAGAATCTCCCTGCCGGGGAAAAAATGCATATATTGGGAAAAACACCAATACAGCAAAAGGGCAAAAACACAACGGAAACTCCACCGGGGAACGTCTAACAAAGAGACTCTCCTGGAGAAAAAATCTGCAAGATGAGGTGTTACCGGCTACTGGGTAACAAACTCAACGAGACATGTGGTCTAAACACCGGTTACTGGGTGAAAGAACAACAAGCTCAGGAAGAATGAATATCTAAGACCGGTATAAGGGTGAGAGATATCAATCAACCAAACATCTGAGAAAGACCTGAAAAAGGTACATCGACTCAGGAAAATCTGACTCCACAGGGGACCAAGGTCATAATAGGGAGCAGAGAGGAAGGAACACCAAGGATACCGGTTACTGGGTATATAATAGGTGACCGACCAAAGCGTGAATTGGTATATATGCCAAGACACTCATCATCCGAAAGGAGGGCTTGAAAAAGCAAATCGACTTACAGGATGGACATTCGAATTCGCAACGGGAAAACGAATCGTACTCAGCTGGAAAAAAAAAACCCAAAGAGCGCATGAGATATAATATCCATTACCGTCAAAATATGGATAGTATACTCGCATGAGATATATTATCTATTACCGTCAGAACATAGATAATATACTCGCATGGAAGGAACACCAGGGATACCTGTTACTGGGTATATAATAGGTGACCTACCGAAACGTGAATTGGTATATATGCCAAAACACTCATCATCCTGGAGAGAGCAAAACACAAACTTATCAAAGGATGGATATTCGATTCTACAAAGAATACGAATCTTACTCCGCTGGGGAAAATCAACAAAGGATTCCAACCAAAGAGTGAATGAGATATATTATTCATTACCGTCAGAACGTGAATAATACACTCGCAAAGGAAGAGACACCAGAGATACCGGTTACTGGGTATATAATAGGTGACCAACCAAAAAGAGAAACAATCGTTACCAACAACAACAAGGTAAACGAAAGATAACTCACAGGGGATAAATTGCAAGCATCCGGCAATCATCCAGGAGAACAAAAAATATTTGAGTCCATAAAGGAATATGAATCTTACTCGACTGGGGAAACACAACAGGCTTCAACCGAAGAGTGCATGAGATATATTATCCATTACCGTCAGAACGTGGATAACATACTCGCATGGAAGATTATCCACAACCGGTTACTGGGTTAATAAAGGATAAATCAACCGAAAAGAAAGGCATCGGGATACCAAAACTAGGTATATAAAGATGACCGATCAAAGGGAGCAACAATCATTACCGAGCAAAAGGGTAAATGAAAGATGACTCACTAGGGATGCATTGATAAACATCAATGATCCGGGGAACAAATCACTGGCATACGGTGAAAGGACCCACTGAGGATAAAATTGCTAGCATCTGGCAATTATCCATAAGGAAAGATCTACTGGGGATACAACTGCTAGCATACGGCAATTACCCAGAAGAAAGGAAATATCAACATCGAATACTGGATGAAGATAACCACAAAGAGTAACCATCATCGGTTAGGATGAACAACAAGGTTAACTCTGCAAAAGGGAGAAATTAGGATTTACAACTACCGAATACGGGGTAGAAGACCAAAAACTCTGACTGAGGATAAGATTGCTAGCATACGGCAACTATCCACGAGAAAGCACAGACTCCACTAGGGAGACAACAACAACATAGGATTTACAACTACCGGATACTGGGTAGAAGACCACAAAATCCACCATCAACCAGAATGAACCACAAAGGTTACCTCTGCTAGGGGATAAAAGTAGGATTTATAACTACCGAATACGTGGTAGAAAACCAACAACTCTCTGCGTGGGGAATGGAAGAATCACAACTCCGCACGGGAGAACACAAATAGGGTTTATAACAAACCACCAACTGCTGAGGAGCAAGAAAAAAGGATTTACGACTACCGAATACTGGGTAGAAGACCATCAACTCTTGCTGAGGAATAAAAGGTATATAACCACAAATTCCGCCAAGAAAAGGGAACATAGGACTTACAACTACCGATTACTGGGTAGAGGCCCAAACTCCGCTGGGGATAAAAAGAATTATTGCCGGTTACTGGGCAATTCATCCGTTTATTCCACAGGGAAGCACAAGAGACAGTTGAAAAAATGCCAATTCAGGATCAAACCAAAAGGAAAGCTGAATCAAGACTCGTCCTACAGAGGATATAACGCAATAGGAAGATCCATCCCAATATATATGTTGGGAGAAAACGGAAAAAACCGTCATCCACGGGGATATATCTCAGTGGGGAATTGCAGAAGGACATACAAACACTTTCTGCTTATGGGGCTGACTCTATATTGAGAGATTAGACACCCGACATCTGCTTGGGAAGATCTACATGGAGAGATCTATATCACCGTCAGCAGGAGACAACAAACAAAAGATATATGGCAAAAAATGCGACATGAATATCTGAATGTTGAAAATATGCATGAATATGCGTAATTTATGTTTGATGAATGCTGACAAAACAGACATATCTAACACAAACAAGCCCAGGAATCAAAAAGCCCGGTACTACACTTCCAGAGGAAAGTCCAAGGAAATCCAACTGGAAAACCAATCTACTGGAGATCTGAATGCTAAAAAACAAAGATCTGCGGGGAGCAAGAGGTCAGAGATATCAAAGAAATCACAAAATCTCTGAGTGATGGATCATCAATCAACCCAACTGGGGAACAAAAGTTCACAGCAGGCAGCAACTGCCACAAAGACAAATCTGTTGGGGAAACGAAGAAATCCCGAGATTTCTGCAGGGGGGTCCTCAGTATCAACTGGGAAACAAGAGTTCACTGCTCAAGCAAGAACCGCTGAAGAGAACAGAACACACAAGTAGAATCTAGCCGCTCAAGCAGCTCTACTGGGATACTGTCAGTCATTCCATTGGGGATAAACCCACTGAGGGGAAATAGATCACACAAGTAGATTCTGCCACAAGCCACTCTACTGGGGATCAAAAGCATCAGGAAATCAACCAAATCTATGGATGATAAATCACTAACCAACCCAATCAGGGAACAGAAGCTTACAATAGGCAGAAACTACCACAAAAGCAACTCTGTTGAGGACACCAAACTCCGTTGGGGGATACTGTAGGGAAATCACAGAACTTCTGCAGGAAAACAATCACAGCCACAATCCACCATACCACAAATCTACTGGCGAATTATCTGAGGATGAGAAGGAGAACTGGTGATCAACCACCAAATGCCGAACCTTCCAAGAGGAAACTACCACTGCCTGAGAAGGAAATAATCATTGCTCTGCTGAAGGGATAAGAGGTGAAAACCTCAACAAGCACTCTGATGGGGAGATATAGCATAGATGAAATATATCATATCAACACCTCCGCTGGCGACCTTACTGAGGAAACAGATGAAGTACCGGGATGTCAATCCACCAACTACCGAATCTTCCAAGAGGAAAGCAACCATGTTAGGGAGAGAATATTGTTGGAGGGGATTGTGAAGTTCTCAACAAACACTCTGCTCTGGTCACTACAACAAACAAGACCTTAGACAGCGCTTTTTTTAGCCTTAGACAGCGCTTAAAAGCGCTGTCTAAACCTCCGCTGCTAAAGGTTTAGACAGCGCTTTTTTAAATCTTAAAAGCGATGTCTAAGCCCCCCCCCCCCCCCTTAGACAGCGCTTTGGCCAAAAGCGCTTTATAAGACCCTCTTATTTTAAATTTTTTAGGTATACCTTAGACAGCGCTTTTGAAAAGCGCTGTCTAAGCCCCACCCCCTTAGACAACGCTTTGGCCAAAAGCGCTTTCTAAGACCCTCCTATTTTAATTTTTTTAGGTATACCTTAGACAGCGCTTTTCAAAAAGCGTTGTCTAAGCCCCCCCCTTAGACAGCGCTTTTGCCTAAAGCGCTTTCTAATCCCCCCCTTAGACAGCGCTTTTTACCAGCAAAACCGTCAGCTTTCTCAATGAGATCATCAATGGAAACAGCACCTAATTGATCTTTATTTTCACCGAGCAGCGATGAAGAAGGATACATGTTAGTCCCCATCCCTAGATGCCTTCCCGTTTCCTTACCTATTGCGAGTTGATCACCTGAAAGTTTTTTTTGTAGCATGAGTATAGTTTGCATTATATAAAATCATTGACTCAATTTCAAATGACGGTGGTACTGTGATACAACGTACCAGTGATCATTTTGACACTAACGCCAAGATCAAGAGCTCTTCTGATTGTTTCTGCGCTATCATGTCTCGGAGGGTCAAAAAGAGGGAGAAGAGCAACAAACTCCCATGGTCCTCCTGCACTTTCCTTACTTCCCTCCGGTACTTCCTATATGAAAAAAAAAACTTCGGTGCTAAGGAAAGAATACATGATAATTGACTTATCCGATTATGAAGAATTCGTAAGAGGGAAATAAACCTGTCTTGCAATCCCAAGAGAACGAAGTCCACGTTCTGCAAACTTGTCAATCATCGCATGAACCTTCCGTTCGATTTCTGCCTTGTTTTGTGCAAGATTGAGAATCTACACAGTATATGAGAAAAGTTTATCAATGATCGGTAGGTTGCGTGGTTCTTGAAAAGCGAGAATGAATTATGTATTACCTGCTCTGGTGCACCTTTGCTAACCCTGTGCATATTACCAGCACCATCAATGTATGTAAGGGCAGTTCTTTTATCAGTTGGATTAAACGGAAGGAAATGAACTTCTTTTATTCCAGCTCGTGCCTTGCGAAACCAAAGGACTATTAGTAGACTAACCAAATTTCAACTACACAACATGATGGAAAACAAACTTTGAAGAGTCTGTACCTCCTTTGGGTCTGCCAACATTGAAACGATTGCGCAATCAATTGCATCTTGGTTCTCCATCCTTGATGCTCTTGCAGCCATAAGTACAACCAAATCCTTGCCAACACCTTTGGCAAAAACCTGCCAGATATTCATGATTGTTAGGGGAAACAAAGTTAATATACATCCTGGTCAAAGATTGTTTCAGTCAGAATTCAAACTCGGGTTTTTCCGAATACTAATATTTATCTGTTTGTATACTTTTGACAAAAAAAGAAACTTATGTCTCAAGTAATTGCGATGTTCTATTTTATCTTTAGAAAGAATAAGATTAAAACCTCAATCATTTCCTTGTCCACTGTAAGCTTGTTAAGAGTTAATGTGCCTGTTTTGTCACTGCATAACACATCCATTCCGGCCATTTCTTCAATAGCAGTCATTCTCTTTGTTATAGCACCCTGCAACAATGATGCATATGATCAAAACTTGACAACATCTTTAAAAAGCTATTGAAATGTTGGAATAATCAATGTACTAATTGCAAACCTGCTGAGATAACTTATGTGAGCCAATAGTCATTGTAACTGAAAGAACAGTTGGCATTGCAATAGGGATTCCTCCAATTAGTAGCACTAGAAGGTTATCAATACCGTTTCTGTAACCATATCCGTGGACGCCGTATATCACAATGATTTCAATAATCATTCCAATAGCAATTGAACAGATGCAGAAATTTCCAATAGATGTCAAAACCTGTAATAATATTTGTCACGCAGTGAGCATTACTATCACAACATTCGGTGATGTCAAATAGTGGCTATAACAATGTAAGTATAGTGGAATTTGAACAAATCGCTTTTGTCTGCGATACATTATTTAGTATATTATGTACCTGTTGGAAATGTCCAACGTGTGTTGTGTTTTCGACGAGATGAGCTGCCTTTCCGAAAAATGTGTGAACTCCAGTTGCTATGACTACGGCTTCAATTTCTCCTTGCTTGCAAGTTGAACCAGAATATACTCCTTCTCCGGGATGTTTAGTCACAGGGAGTGACTCTCCGGTAAGAGCAGACTAAAAGTACAAACAGCAAAAACATAACTTCAATTACAAGAAATCTAGAATCTGATATCAACATCAATAAACTCGTGGAAGATATTATTCGTTGTGACGCTTGAATCATGCATCAGTAATTTCAAAGTACTTTATAGATTTTACCTGATCAATCTTCAAAGGGTCACCTTCAAGGAGACGTGCGTCGGCAGGAATGATGTCCTCTAGCTTGATGCTAACTATGTCTCCAGGGACCAATACCGAAGCATCTTCTTCGCTCCATTTTCCGTCACGAAGTACCTATTAATCAAATATAATTAGAAATCAAAGAAACTATGAGCAAGACAAGATAACAAAGAGATTATAAGAGAAGAAGAAGAAGAACCTTTGCTTTTGGAGCCAATCTTGCCATAAGGGCAGCAGCTGCATTACCAGCATTATTTTCTTCTATGAAACTTATGGTTGAGTTTATAATTAGCAAAATAATTATGCCAACAAAATCTTGATAATCTCCTCGCTTTCCCTGCATAATCAAAGCGTTGTTATATTAAACCGGTTGATATTAAAAACCATTGTTTTAAAACCAGGACCGAAGATCTAGCGGTGAGACTTCTAGATAATGGTTCAATAAGTTGAAACACACTGATTGAACCAGCAGACGGACTAATCGGTTCTTAGTTCAACCAGTTAAACTGGACGGTCTGGTTTTAAAAACACTAGTTGAAAGTTCAAACATGACTTTTCACCTTAACAAACTTCTACCACCAAAATCTTTCTTGTATGTATTCCATAATCCTTTTGTAAAATGAATAACATTTGTAACTTTCAAATCAAGTTAACCAAAGGTTATAAGAGTACAGTTTCATAGTTATTCTAATTTTGTATGATTTGAAATAATGAAAACCATTGAGAAATAACAAAACAAACAAAAAAAGGAAGAGACTTACCCCTCCATGTGCCATAGCAATGGCCATGAGAGCAGCAACTTCCATAACCCATGACAAAGGATTCCACATAAACCCTAAAAACTTCAGTATTTTACTTTCCTGTACAAGAAGTTAAAGTTACATAACAATTTGGTAAGAAACTATATAAGCACTTAAGTCAGGATTCTAACCTTTTTTTCTTCAAGTTTATTGTATCCAAACATGTCAAGCCTCTCTTGTACTTCCTCAGAGGTTAAACCTTCTTTTGTGCATTTTAGATTATCAAATACCTCCTCAATAGGAATGTTCTCCTATACATACAACAAATTCCAAATTTATCAAATGTCTAATACTTCTGATGGAAGGTGTGTATAGTGTCTGACACGTCTCAGTGTTTCACATCGACGCAATACAGACACAGACACATGTATCAGTGTCATGTTTTGACATACCAAATCAACAGCTTCCTTTATAACAGCATCAAGAGACATAGTCCCTTCCACCATTTTCTTTATTTTCTGCTCCCCTTCAATTTTGAGCTCTAAATCAAAATGAGTTAAAATTACAAAATTATGGAACCTAATGGGCATAATTTGTTTCAAAATTATGGGCATACCTTAATTACAAAATTACAAAATTATGCAATCGATAACGAATAACCTTTGTGTAATTTGTTTCACGTATTGCGGGTTTCGGAAACGGTGAAAGACGAACAAAACGCAGTAGAAATGACGAACTGAATCAGAAATGAAAAAATGCAGAAATGAAGAACATACCGCAGTAGAAATGACGTTCTGAAACCGATTCTTCAAACACTTTCTAGTATTGAAACCGAATGATTACAATGTATTCTCGTTCGCTGTTAGGGTTCGCTGGAGGGGTTTAATCGCAGGAGGGAAAACAAAAAGAACTGAGAACGAAAATAGAAGTCTGAAATTTAATTTTAATTAGACCTTAGACAGCGCTTTTGTGGAAAGCGCTTTCTAAGATATGCCTTAGACAGCGCTTTCCAAAAGCGCTTTCTAAGATATGCCTTAGACAGCGCTTTCCAAAAGCGCTTTCTAAACCCCCACCTTAGACAGCGCTTTTGGTTTTAATTTTTTTTTAATTGAAAGACTTTAAACAGCGCTTTCTCAAAAGCGCTGACTAAGGTCTATATTTAAAAGCGCTTTCTAAAAGCGTTGTCTAAGGGGGGGTCTTAGACAGCGCTTTCTTTTAAAAGCGCTGTCTAAGATGCGCTGTTAAAAAACCTTTTTGGCGTAGTGGGTTGGGGAACAAAATCTCAACAGAAGCTCTGCTTAGGGAACAACCCTAGCAACAATCTGGATAAAGAGGATACAACCAATGCCAGGAATATGAACAAATGTCTTACCCTGTTGGAAATCATGCCACCCTTGGGAGAGCACTGAGAAATTCTTGAGTATCCTTTTATCATTGTGAATGTTCACTTTGTTTAAAACAATTTTATGAAAAATTTGTTTAAAACAATGATATTTTATCAGTTAAAACATGCAAAACATTTGTTGAATTGAAACAAATAAGAGTGCAAATAATTGGATAAAAGCTCAAATTAATTTGATGGAATGGTAGTCTGCGAATGGCAAGACTCCATAGATCTGTACAACTTTGAAATCAGTGATATATATTGGAAGAGGGCTACATTGAACATAATGATCCTTTCTCTACCAATTGGATCCGATGTATTCGAAGCTTCAGTCGACAACGAATCGAGAATCTCTGACGAACAAACAGTTGTGGAACAGAAAGTCTTGTCAGGATGCAGTTACTTGCCAAATCCCTAATTTTTGCCTAGATTGCCCCAGGGTGAGGTACTCAATCTAGCGGGATGCAAATTCATTTTTTTTATGTCTCTAATTTTTGCCTGGATCGCCCTTTCGGGTTCTCCACCGAGACGCTCATTTTTGCCTAAGCCGCCCTTTCGGGTTTTCAACTTAGCGAGCTATTCTATTTTTCTTTTGCATACTTTTTTTTAGGCAAAGTATTTCTTGACTGCATCAGAATTCACAGGACGAGTGAAATCCTCCCCATCCATTGTTGTAAGCATCAAAGCACCGCCTGAAAAGGCTCTCTTAACAACATATGGACCCTCGTAGTTTGGAGTCCACTTGCCCCTGGAATCGGGCGCGAAAGACAAAACTTTCTTGAGCACGAGGTCACCTTCTCGGAACACACGAGGCTTGACCTTCTTATCAAATGCTTTCTTCATTCTCTGCTGATATAACTGACCATGGCACATGGCAGTCAATCGCTTCTCTTCAATCAAATTTAGTTGGTCATAACGACTCTGAATCCATTCAGCATCAGTCAACTTGGCTTCCATCAAGACTCTCATTGATGGGATCTCCACCTCTACTGGGAGAACAACCTCCATACCGTAAACAAGAGAGAAAGGGGTTGCCCCTGTTGAAGTGCGGACAGATGTACGATAACCATGCAAAGCAAATGGCAGCATCTCATGCCAATCTTTGTACGTGACAACCATCTTCTGGATAATCTTCTTGATATTTTTGTTAGCAGCTTCAACAGCCCCATTCATCTTTGGTCTGTAAGGAGAGGAATTATGGTGTGCAATCTTGAATTCAGCGTACAACTCTTCCATCATCTTGTTATTCAGATTAGATCCATTATCGGTAATGATCTTATCTGGCACACCATAACGGCAAATAAGTTGATTCTTGATAAACTTCACGACTACCTGCCTGGTCACATTCGTATACGAAGCGGCTTCAACCCATTTGGTGAAGTAATCAATTGCTACGAGAATAAACCTGTGTCCGTTGGACGCTTTTGGTTCAATCATGCCGATCATGTCGATTCCCCACATAGAGAAAGGCCATGGTGACGAAATCATATTCAGAAGAGTCGGAGGGATATGAATCTTGTCCGCGTAAATCTGACACTTGTGGCATTTCTTCACATATTTGCAACAGTCAGACTCCATTGTCAGCCAATAGTAGCCTGCTCTCAACATCTTTCTAGCCATGGCATGTCCATTGGAATGAGTACCAAATGAACCCTCATGGACCTCAGTCATCAACAGGTTTGCTTCGTGTCTATCCACGCATCTGAGCAAAACCATGTCAAAATTTCTCTTGTAAAGCACTTCACCACTGAGGTAGAAACTGCCTGACAACCTTCTCAAAGTTTTCCTGTCTTTCACAGATGCCCCAGGCGGGTAGACCTGGTTCTGGAGGAAATTCTTGATATCAAAATACCAAGGCTTGTCATCATTCACTTCTTCAACTGCAAACATGTGAGTTGGTCTATCCAAGCGCATCACGGTAATGTTGGGGACTTCATTCCAATACTTGACCATAATCATTGAAGCAAGCGTAGCAAGCGCATCTGCCATCCGATTATCCTCTCGAGGAATATGATGAAAGTCAACTTCAGTAAAGAACGTTGAAATCCTCCTCGCATAATCTCTATACGGGATGAGACCTGGTTGATTCGTCTCCCATTCACCCTTGATCTGATTGACAACCAGGGCCGAATCACCATAAACATCAAGATGCTTGATCCTTAGATCAATACATTCTTCCAGTCCCATAATACAGGCTTCATATTCAGCCATATTATTCATGCATTTGAAAGTTAGCCTTGCTGTAAACGGAATATGCGTGCCATGAGGAGTAATGATTACTGCCCCAATTCCATTTCCATACCGATTTACAGCGCCATCGAACACCATCGTCCATCTGGAACCAGGTTCTGGACCTTCATCATGTGTAGGCTCATCACAATCTTTCATTTTCAAATACAGAATCTCCTCGTCTGGGAAGTCGTACTGAACAGACTGATGATCTTCAATAGGCTGGTGCGCTAAATGGTCAGCCAAGATACTACCTTTGATAGCTTTCTGAGCTCGATACTCGATATCATACTCAGACAACAACATCTGCCAATGGGCAATCCTCCCAGTTAAGGCAGGCTTCTCGAAGATATACTTGATTGGATCCATTCTGGATATCAACCAAGTTGTATGATTTATCATGTACTGGCGTAAACGCTTAGCAGCCCAAGCCAAAGCACAGCACGTCTTCTCAAGCATAGAGTATCGAGACTCACAATCAGTAAACTTCTTACTGAGGTAGTAGATAGCAGATTCTTTCTTCCCTGATTCATCTTGCTAACCGAGTACACAACCCATCGAGTCTTCAAGCACAGTTAGATACATGATCAGAGGTTTTCCTTCTACAGGCGGAGACAAGATCGGAGGTTCAGACAGATACTCTTTAATACTGTCGAAAGCTTTCTGGCAATCCTCTGTCCAATCATGAGACTGATCTTTCCGGAGGAGCTTGAATATCGGCGCACATGTGGCAGTCATGTGGGATATAAATCTGGAAATGTAGTTCAAGCGGCCAAGAAAACCTCGGACTTGCTTCTCAGTTTTGGGCGCAGGCATCTCTTGTATTGCTTTGACCTTTGCAGGATCAACCTCAATACCTCTCTCGCTGACTACAAAACCCAACAACTTGCCAGAACGGACTCCAAATGTACATTTGTTCGGATTCAGACGAAGTTTGAACTTCCTCAAACGCTGAAAAAGCTTCAACAAATGCTCAATATGTTCAACTTCCGTTCGGGACTTAGCAATCATATCATCAACATAGACCTCTATCTCCTTGTGCATCATATCATGAAACAAGGTAGTCATAGCACGTTGATACGTGGCTCTGGCGTTCTTCAAACCGAAGGGCATCACTCGATAACAGAATGTTCCCCAAGGTGTGATGAATGTTGTCTTCTCCATATCCTCGGGTGCCATCTTGATTTGATTATATCCGGAAAATCCGTCCATAAAGGAAAAAACTTTGAATTTAGCTGTATTATCTACCAACATATCAATGTGTGGTAGAGGGAAATCATCTTTCGGACTAGCTTTATTCAAATCTCTGTAATCAACACACATACGGACTTTTCCGTCTTTCTTAGGCACAGGCACAATGTTGGCCACCCATTGAGGATATGTAGAAGTCACCAGAAACCCCGCATCAATTTGCTTCTGAACTTCCTCTTTGATCTTCACTGCTATATCTGGATGGGTTCTTCTGAGCTTCTGCTTCACAGGCACGCACTCAGGCTTCAAAGGCAGGAAATGTTGCACAATATCTGTATCTAGACCCGACATGTCTTCATATGACCAAGCAAAGATATCGGAATATTCTCGTAGCAAACTGATCAACCCCTTCTTGACAGACTCTTCAAGGAGTGCCCCAATCTTCACCATACGAACACAATCTTCAGACCCCAAGTTGACTGTTTCCAGATCTTCAAGGTGCGGCTGAATGATCTTCTTCTCGTGCTCAAGGAGACGGGTAATCTCGTCAGGAATCCCTTCAACATCATCTTCCTCTGCTTCGAATACAGGGAATTCAAAATTGGGAGATGGCGTTGGATCATTATGTTCAATGGGTTTTAGAATCAACCTGCATAATGATTTTGGATAATAAAAAGCTTTAGAACTTAAACAAGCAAATCATTATACAGATGAAAAAGATTGCTTTTATTCTTGTTTTTAGGGTTTTTTGTGATCACCGATTTCATGCAAAAGCAAAAAAGTGAAAACAAATGGAAAAATAAATGTTTAACAATGCATTAATTGAATGAAAATATCATTGCATATATGATACCGACAATGTCATCACTTCTCCTTTTGGCATGGGAGAAGGGTTTTGAACAAAGTGAACAAGTTACGCTGACTTATGAATGACCGTAGGAACATCCACAGCGACCCAATTATGGCAGATCCCGCCAGGGATAACAAAGTTGCCCAAATCCTCTGCATCCTCTTCCAGAATAGTAGCAGCTTCCTCAACTTGATCAGCATGGATGAAACCTCCACTCTTGAACAGTCCTTTCTCGTTGAAGACCCCAGAAGAATAGCCAATGCCAGCCCGGGATTTGTTATCTTCAAGCTCAATCATCTTCCCTAAACCAGCAACTACACCACATTCGATGGCCAGTTTTGCATCACGATAGGAAGCAAATGAAGGAGACTTCTTCTCAATCGGCTCAGCAATAGACAAAGCTTGGAAAGGTGTTCCAACTTCATCCTCAGCATCAATATATGAGAAAGAAGACAAGTGGCTAACCAGGAGAGCCTTTTCTCCCCCTACCACAACCAGTTTCTTATTCTTGACGAATTTCAGCTTCTGGTGTAGGGTGGATGTCACGGCGCCAGCCTCGTGAATCCAGGAGACAGCTATAAGATGGGTGGATATCCATAACCTGAAAGGTAATCTGGAAATCACTTGGTCCAATCTTGATTGGGAGATCAACTTCCCCAATCACAGTCTTACGCGACCCATCGAAAGCTTTCACAACAACACCACTCTGCCTCATGGGAGGCCCCTGATACGACAATCTCGAAAGAGTGGTCTTCGGCAATACATTTAAAGATGACCCAATGTCCACCAGCACGTTGGACATGGCGTCATTCTTGCAATTCATGGAAATATGTAAAGCCATGTTGTGGTCTCTTCCCTCCTCAGGGAGATCAGCGTCACAGAAACTCAAAGTGTTGCAAGCAGTGATGTTTGCAACAATACTATCAAACTGTTTGATGGTGACATCATGATCAACAAAAGCCACGTCCAAAACTTTCTGCAGAGCCTCCCTATGAGGTTATGAATTCAGAAGCAAAGATAGCACGGAGATCTTGGACAGCGTTTGTAGAAGCTGGTCTACAACATTGTACTCACTCTTCTTGATGAGCCTCAGCATCTCATCACAGTCTTCATTCACAGTGCCACTCGGGCCATCAGAAGAAGTAGGAGTCTTTTGTACAAAGGAGGGTTTGGCAACAAGTGCCGGATTCAGAACATTCCCCGCAGTCCCAACTGGACGCACAACAGAATCAGAAACAACATGAGGCTTCGGGGGTGCAGAAAACACACGACCACTACGGGTCAACCTGCTCACATCAGCAGTATTAATAACAGAGGACGAAGGCAAGGGCACTTCTTTCCCATCTTCCACAGCAACTGGATTATAGCGAAAAGGAATAGCTTTATCTGAAGCATAAGGCACAGGGCCTGCAGGCTTGATCACCAAGGAAGGAGAGACCTTCGGCTTGCTACCATCATAATGGATGACAACAGGCTCAGGAATCTTGAACACAGGAGAAATCACATTCACCTCTGGTTCGTCTTCATCAACATTTCTGTTTTGAAGAATCTCAATGGTACCATCATCTAGCAGCTCTTGAAGCTCTCTGCGCACTTGGCGACAACCCAATCTATTAACAGAGCAGATACGGCATCTGTCATGGTCGTGCTCCATATGACTGTAATCACACAGCAGATGATGCAACTCGACCAATGACTGTCGAATATGACTCATATATTTGACTTTATACTTGCCAGGGCAACCCTGGAACATGTTAACCGATTTCCCATGTTCGGGCAATGGGTTCTTCGTAACATTAGGGCCTGAGTCCTCAAAGCTCAGAATGCCGCACCTCATAAGGTCTTGCACCTTAGTCTTCAATGGATAGCAGTTTTCTATATTGTGACCGGGAGCACCGGAATGATAAACACAATGCTGGTCGGGCTTGTACCACCACTGCGGGTTAGCAGGCACAGCCGGAGGATCCCTCGGGGTAATCAGTTTCCGCTCTATTAAAGAGGGATATAGCTCAGAGTATGACATAGGAATGGGATCGAAAGTGATCTTCTTCCTATCATAATTCAAATTAGCCTGATTACTGTTGCCACGAGGCTGGTAAGCCTGTTGCTGTGGGCGAGGTTGCTGTTGATACTGAGGTTGTTGTTGATTATGCTGATGTTGCTGATAATTGTCCTTGAAGACAGGTGCTACAGTAGCCACCTGGTGCTGATTGCTGGCATGACGCACAGGCTTCCTCTTGGCAGAGGGTCTTCTGGGTTTAGCATGGGATTGCACAGCATGTGCCTCCCCATCTTTCTTCTTAAACGCCCCATATTGTTTAGAAGAGCCTTCATCTTTAGTCAAACGTCCTTCCCGGACTCCTTCCTCCAATCGCATCCCCATGTTCACCATCTCGGTGAAATCATAGGGAGCACTAGCGACCATCCGCTCATAATAAAATGAACTAAGAGTCTTCAGAAAGATCTTAGTCATCTCCTTCTCTTCCAACGGAGGAGTAATCTGAGCTGCCAGCTCTCGCCACCTCTGGGCGTATTCCTTAAATGTTTCTTTGTCCTTCTGAGACATGGCTCTGAGTTGATCACGGTCAGGAGCCATATCAACATTATATTTGCATTGCTTGACGAAGGCTTCGCCAAGATCGTTGAAGGAACGGATGTTTATGCTATCAAGGCTCATATACCAACGAAGAGCTGCACTAGACAAACTATCCTGAAAATAATGAATCAGCAGTTGATCATTATCAGTCTGAGTAGACATTTTCCTGGCATACATAACCAGGTGGCTGAGAGGGCAGGTGTTCCCCTTATACTTCTCAAAGTCTGGGACTTTGAATTTGACAGGTATTTTAACATCGGGAACCAAACACAGTTCAGCAGCAGATTTGCCGAACAAATCTTTCCCTCGAAGGGTCTTCAATTCCTTGCGGAGTTCAAGAAATTGGTCATTCATCGCATCCATCTTTTCATTAACATCTGGGCCCTCAGACGGCTCAGAATGATAGATGGTGTCGTCTACCCTGGGAATGGTATGCACGACAGGAGAAGGCATTGCAAGGACCGGGCTAGATGCCGGCATGGAAGCAAATGTAGAAGCTGGAATATCTGCCATGAAACCTGGAGGCATACCCCACGGAAACCCGGTTGGTATGGCATTCGGCATGAAGTGAGCACTGGCGGCTGGCACAGTTGAAGAAACCACTTCAGATATAACAGTCCTCTGGGGAGGAGTTGCAGGAGGCGGAGACGGTTGATTCTGAGCAGCCAGAAATTGCTCCATCAGAGTGCTCAATCTAGCGACTTCTTCCTTCAACTCACGGTTCTCTTGTTCTAACTGATCCATCACTCTTGCAGAATTAGCTCGGGTGTAGTACCAATGAGTCAGCTTGTCTTCAAAATAAATGAAGAGCACAGAGTTAGGCCACAGACAAGAAGACCAGAACGACACCTGCTTATGCAAATGATGCATGCAATGCTTGTGCATATGCTTTGTTTTTATTTCAAGGAACTTTTAGGGTTCTATTTGTAGATTTTGAAATTTAAAGCATTTAATCGCATATGAAAAACATCTCATCAATATATTCAAGACAAAGAAGTACAACATTATTGATTATTACAAGGGAAAAGGAAAATGAACATCCTATGGATCCCTAGAAGCTCGAGATGCTGGAAGACGAGAAACACAAAGCTTCTTGATCTCTCTCTCATATGCTGCTTCCATATCCGCTTTCTCCTTAGCGAGTCGATCATACTTCCTCTTCCAGAATTTGGAAGACTGAGGAAGCAGAGAAGTCCAGGTATCATTCGGATCATCTATCACTTGGTGCTCGAGGAATTCAATCAGAGCGTCCTTCTCCTTAAGTTGTTGAAGCAACTCTTCTCTTTCACGGATCCAGGCACGTGAAAGATCTTCGTCTCTCAACTCCTCTACGCCTTGGTTAGGGAGGGTTGAAGGCCCAGCCACAACCAACGGTGTAGGTCTCGGATAATCATATGGCATAAGATACTCTGATGCTCTCTGTCTGACCCAAGAAGTATACGGCTCCAAAGCTATGCAGTTCTTCGGACCCAACTCGCTTCTACCCTTCTTGTGAATCTTGCGCCAAGCGCGGACCATCCTGGCTTTCAGGCCTTGGGGATCTTTACCCTCCTGAAAGAACACACCTTCTAACAGAATGTTATGAGGTTTATCCTTTAGGGGGAACCCAAGCTGACGACGTGCTAAGATAGGGTTGTAGCTGATCCCACCACATGTACCAAGAAGAGGCACATTAGGGAATTCACCATAATAATCAATGATCTGAACTGTATCATACACGCGATCATACCAAGATATATCTTCATTAGTGAGAGACATAAGTCTCGTAGACCACCGTAGACATCCCTTATTCTCCTTGAAAGCAACCGTCTGCGGTAAGTGAGAAATAAACCACTTATACAACAGAGGCAAACAACACACAATAGCTCCTCCACCCTTTGCATTCCTCAGATGCAAAGAGAAATAGGCATCACCCAACAGAGTAGGAACGGGATTAAGAACAGAAAAGATCCTAATGGCGTTCACATCCACAAATTTGTCGATGTTGGGGAACAATACCAAACCATAGATGAGCAGCACAAATAAAGCCTCAAAGGCATCCTCACTCATGGCCTTCCCATAAACGGTAGCTTGAGCGATGAGGAAATCAGAAGGAAGACCCTGAATTCCACCTTTGGTGGTCATATGCGCTTCAATCAGGGATTCATCTATGTGCAACAAGTCTGCGATCTCTCGAGAAGTCGGAATACTCTCTAAGCCACTGAACGGCACCTGATCCAGAATAGGAATACCCACAAGATGAGCATACTCCTCAAGCGTAGGCAACAGCTGAAAGTCCGGAAAAGAGAAGCAATGATACAGAGGATCATAGAACTGCGCTAAAGTACTCATCAACCCTTCGTCAACCTGAGTAGTCAACAGAGGCAGAAGCTTCCCATACCGAGCTTTGAAACCCAAGGGATCCGATACATAGGATGTCAGATTCCTTAACTCTTTCACATCGGGCTGTCGAAAGCTGTACTTCTTTGTATGCCTTTTTGGTCTTTCCATGTCTGAAAATTTTGCAAATAAACCCTTTAAGTTCCTTGAAAATTTTCTGATTTTCCTGATGACATGAATGCAGATGAATGCATGAATGCATGAATGCAACAATCACACTCAAGGATCAAGCAAAACACACCAAACAAAGGTCATGGGAAAGCTCATAGTATTCTTAATATCAATCATCCATTTTGGTGGATTACGGTTTACACCTTATCGACACCCAAGTTCCATTGATATTAATAATACACGAACCGGCTCAATCATCCTTAATATCAATCATCCATTTTGGTGGATTACGGTTTACACCTTATCGACACCCAAGTTCCATTGATATTAAGGATGTCTGAACAACTCAACCATGAATCACGGGTTTGTTGAGAGTCACGAGCATGGAGTCTCGGTTAAGAACCACCCAAAGGGAGTGTACTAGGGCTTAAACCTGCCGAACATGTTCTACCAGAGGTTCCCATAGTCATCATCCCATCTTTCGAATATTATCGGAGGAACGAATACTCGTATTCCAAAAATATTCTCAAGAGAGACTCTTATGAGTGTAGTATCGCGTAATAATCGCATCAGATCTTACATCTGAACGACCTCCGCACTACGTCCTAAAATAGGCCAAGATGGGCTTGATAAACTAAGGTCATTGGCTTCTAAGGCACATGATTGAAAGAATAATGCCTAACCACAAATAACTTGTGTGACATTATTAATCCAACATGACCTCCACCAAGTGAATGGACTCGCAAGTCAACTTGCTAAGGAATACTCCACACAAGTCGACAAGACTGTGCCATTCTCCTATCCTAAGGTGCACTCGAGTTCGGGTATAGAACTCATCTCACAGAGATCACCAAGCAAACAGCAATTGTATATCAAGCAATTCAATCATTACAATCAATACAGTAATCCCAAATTGTACAAAAATATGTCAAATAACAGATAAACAAATATCATACAACAAGGGTGAAAAGTAGGCAAAACCACCAAGAGATTTTATTCCCCAGCAGAGTCGCCATTTTTCTGTAGCGTTGTATTCGTCGCTTTATGATTTATTGACTAAATCAAAAGCAAAGCATACAAAGAATCGAGTCTCCACCGCACTTTTATTTATCCAAAGGAATGGCTAAAAAGCGAACAAAAGCCTAAGAAGTTTTACACATAGAAAACTAATGAAAAGGTCAGAGATCTGGGTAAGGGGTTAATTACGCAATGGGAAGGTGTTAGGCACCCAAAACGTCCTAGGTACTCCTAGGGAGCCCTTTTCACAACTTGTTGTACGAAATGTTATTTGTTTATAAAATATTGATTGTGCAAACATGGATTGAAGGGATGAGAGAAAAGAATATACAATTTATTATTTTTGTGTTTGAACGGATGAACCCGTTGCCTACGTACCTTTCCATGGAAGGTAAGGATCAAAACGCCGTAGTTAGGCTAAAAGATTTCCAAAATATGAGTGGATTGATTTTAAACAAAAGCCCTAAGGTCTTTCGTTATCCACGGGAGAAAACTCAACCTTATACAAACAACAAGTCCACCATGTGAGAATAGCTTCAACTTGCTAGTGAGGGGTTAACCCTATAATAAGCAAGGAAGTCTTACAATTCAGTCGCTAAGGACAAAAGGTGAGATTAACATCAACCAACTAGGATAAATCAAACCTATGGCTAATGTATGAAAACTTATCAAGAATGGACAAAGCCACAAAACAATTGAATGAGTGAAATTAACCAATTAGGATTATTCACAAAAGTGGTCAAGGTATGATTAGAATTCAATTCAAAAGAAGTATCATGAAAATGAAGTTTGAGAATCAAAGGCTTAAGGCCTAGGTTTCTAATTTGAAAAGAAATGAAAATGTTTGCACAATAGTTTTCTTGTTTGGGTTAACATGCACATGGAGGTTTAAAGAAACAAAAGGTGGGAGGGTGAGGAAGTAAAACTTCTTAGATGTTCACCTCTTGAAATCATATGTAGATGATTCAAGTGATTCCTTTGGAATAAGGCAACAATGCAAATAACAGATGGACAAAGTAAATGGATACCGGATGCCAATCAATGGACTTGTACCAATCTCCCCAAAACAAAAACTGGATACCAGATGCCAATCAATGGACTTATACTAGTCTCACAAAACAAAATGGATACCGGATGCCAATCAATGGACTTATACCAATCTCCCAAAGCAAAGAGCAAACAAGGATACCAGATGCCAATCAATGGACTTATACTAGTCTCCTAAAACAAAGAAAACATGATACCAGATGCCAATCAATGGACTTATACTAGTCTCCCACCATATCATAGGAAACAACTGCCAATCAATGGACTTATGATTGCCTCCTCCATGGACAAAACAAAATGCTACAAAGCAAAGTTTATGAAATGATATACAAGTAATGATGACAAATACACAAAGGCACACTCAAGCAAATATGCATAGATGAATCAGGTAAGCAAACAAATAAGTCAATTAGCACACACTATATACAATCAATCAGGCTCAAGCAAGGTTAGGCTTTACAGCCAACTGGAACGGGGTATTTTGAGCTCTTAACCCTAACATTGAGAGTTAGGGTGAAGCAGATGAAATGGAGATGAGGGGTGTGCCTCATAGCTCTTATCCCTGGTCAGGGAGAGCTTTAAACAATGGAAAGTGTGGGAGTTCAGAAAGTTGGAACTCTTCTCCACAAATGATAGACTCTATAAGATCTTGGGTTATTATTCACCATGCATCAACACATGGTGTGAGCAAGGTGAATAACACACTGAGTAGTAGGAGATGGATTACACATCTCTTTTATCTGCCAATTGCCTCATAAGAGGACTTTTCCTGCTTGGCACAACATTAAACAAACACAAGCATTGCCTCTTAAGGAGGACTTCAGACAGGTGCCTACCAATAACAGTAGGTCTTCCAGACTACATGAAGATTAGAGATTATACCTAAGTGGTTAAGCAACCAAGCAAAAGCAAAGTTCAAAATGAACTTAAAGCAACTTATGTACCTCTTGAAGAGCAGAAGTTGGAATCCACACGATCTGCAGCTTGTAATGCTTCAGTTCTACTTTCCAATGCTTATGGAGTTGATTGATGGAGAGAATGCAGTTCAAACACACTTGAATTCAACAGAATTTGAAATCACCATGAATGCTTCCATCTTCGAGTATGCTTCAATATGGCACTATTTCTCTTGGTTCCACGTCCAATTCTTCTCAAGAACACTTCAGGATCATGAATCAAGCAATGGAATGTGCTTTTGTTTGAAGAAATTGCAAAAAGTTTTAGAGAAAAGTTTGAAGAATTTGGATCTAGATCTGAAAAAATGAATGTCTCCCTTTTGAAAACAGTTATGCTTATGCTTATATATGCCATGCTAATCATTCTTTAATCATGTTTAAACCAAATGCTAAGTGAGATTAACCAAATGAGGTGTATGTGCAAAAATGGTTTTTCACCTTATGCATGGAATGCATGTGTGAACAGTGCACGAATTCCCTTCATTTTCACTTAAAATCCAAATTTGGAACCAATGGTGATGGCAAAAAGTTCAAACCATGCACCAAATTTGAATTTTGAGATTTCCCTCCAAAAAGCCAATGAATTAACAAGTGCTCATGTGATGACAATTCATGTAATGTGATGCATGATTTGGAAATTAGAGGTCAAGGGGAGAAAATTGCAAAAAGAACCACCCATTTTGGAGCTTTGGTTGAAAAGTTATGTCCATTTGAAGTTCCATGCATACTTTGCCATGTTTTGATCATATCTCCTTAACCACACATGAGAAATTGATGATCTTGGACTTTTTGGAAATGAGAGAGAAAGATCTACAACTTTCATGTTCAACAAAATTTCATTTGAAGCTTTATTGATGATGTAATTTGAAGTTGAAGTTGGTCCAAAATCTTTCCATTTTTGGAAAGTTCAAATTATAGGTCACTTACTATTTTTGGAAAGTTTTGACTGGACCTCAAATTCTTTAATGTGAATGTTTGAAATGTCAAATGAGACTTGTTTTAACATGAATGAAGTATTTCTACTCACTTCCCACCTCCAAGTCTACAGTTGACTTTGCAGTTGACTTTCTAGGTCTTTAGATGACTGGGGAATGTTCTGATGAAATTCAAGCCTCTACCACTTGGGATTTTGCTTCAAAATAACATCATAGCTCATATGAACTCTTGTGAATGATTGTGGGGTCCAAATCTCAAGAATGACCACCATCTATTGCTCAATGCATGACTTTGATTGCCTTGACATGTTAATGCTTCATCTGCAAGACAAAGGTTAGATGACATATTTTTGTACTTTTGGTTAGTGATTAAAAGAAAAGCAAATGATATACAAATGCAAACATGCTTGGTGATCAAGAATCACTCTCAAAAAGATAACCCACCCACAGGGAAGGAAGCAAGGTGTCCAATGATCCTTGAGGCAATGCAATGTTATGATATGATGCCATGAGGGATCTTAGGGACAAAATTGGGGTTTTACAGCGTCGTTCTTGCAATTCATGGATATATGTAAAGCCATGTTATGGTCTCTTCCCTCCTCAGGGAGATCAGCGTCACAGAAACTCAAAGTGTTGCAAGCAGTGATATTTGCAACAATGCTGTCAAACTGTTCTATAGTGACATCATGATCAACATAAGCCAAGTCCAAGACTTTCTGCAGAGCCTCCCTATGGGGTTTTGAATTCAGAAGCAACGATAACACGGAGATTTTGGACGACGTTTGTAGAAGCTAGTCTACAACATTGTACTCACTCTTCTTGATGAGCTTCAGCATCTCATCACAATCTTCATTCACAGTGCCACTAGGGCCAACAGAAGAAGTAGGAGTCTTTTGTACAGAGGAGGGTTTAGCAACAAGTGCCGGGTTCAGAGGATTCACAGCATTCCCCATCGGACGATCATCACAATCAGCTCTAGCCTGAGGCTTCGGTGCTGAAAATATACGACCACTACGGGTCAACCCGCTCACATCAGCTATATTTACAACAGAGGATGAAGGCAAAGGCACTTCTTTCCCATCTTCAACAGTAACTGGATTATAGCGGAAGGGAACTGCTTTATCAGACGAATAAGGCACAGGGCCTGCAGGCTTGATCACCAAAGAAGGAGAGACCTTCTGCTTACTACCATCATAACGAATGACAACAGGCTCAGGAAATTTGAACACAGGAGAAATCACATTCACCTCTAGTTCGTCTTCATCAACATTTTTGTTTTGAAGAATTTCAATGGTACCATCATCTAGCAATTCTTGCAGCTCTCTACGCACTTGGCGACAACCCAATCCGTTGACAGAGCAGATACGGCATTTGTCATGGTCGTGCTCCATATGACTGTAATCACACAGTAGACGATGCAACTCAACCAATGACTGTCGAATATGGCTAACATATTTGACCTTGTATTTGCCAGGGCAACCCTGGACCATGTTAACTGACTTCCCATGCTCGGGCAGTGGGTTCTTCGTGACATTGGGGCCTGAGTCCTCAAAGCTCAGAATGTCGCATATCATAAGGTCTTGAACCTTAGTCTTCAACGGAAAGCAGTTTTCCACATTGTGACCCGGAGCACCGGAATGGTAAACACAATGTTGATCAGGCTTGTACCACCACTGAGGGTTAGCAGGTACAGCCGGTGGATCCCTTGGAGTAATCAGTTTCCGCTCTATCAAAGAGGGATACAGCTCTGCATATGATACAGGAATAGGATCAAAAGTGATCTTCTTCCTTTCATAACTCGTACCAGCTGGATTACCATTGCGAGGCTGGTAGGCCTGCTGCTGAGGGCGATGCTATTGCTGATACTGTTGAGATTGTTGCTGATTGTGCTGCTGATGCTGATATTGCTGATTATTGTCCCTGAAAACAGGTGCTATGTGAGCCACCTGATGCTGGTTGCTGGCATGACGCACAGGCTTCCTCTTGACAGAGGGTCTTCTAGATTTGACATGGGATTGCACAGCATGTGCCTCCCCATCCTTCTTCTTAGCAAACGCCCCATACCGCTTGCTAGAAGAGCCTTCATCCTTGGATAAACGTCCTTCACGGACTCCTTCCTCCAATCGCATCCCCATGTTCACCATCTCGGTGAAATCAGAGGGAGCACTAGCGATCATCCGCTCATAGTAAAATGAACTAAGAGTCTTCGGAAAGATCTTAGTCATTTCCTTCTCTTCCAGTGGAGGAGTAATCTGAGCTGCCAGCTCTCGCCACCTATGGGCGTACTCTTTAAATGTCTCTTTGTCCTTCTGGGACATGGCTCTGAGCTGATCATGATCGGGAGCCATATCAACGTTGTATTTGTACTGCTTGACGAAGGCTTCTCCAAGATCATTGAAGGAACGGATGTTTGCACTATCCAGACTCATGTACCATCTTAGTGCAGCACCGGACAGGTTGTCCTGAAAATAATGAATCAGTAGTTGATCATTATCCGTTTGAGTAGACATTTTCCTGGCATACATAACCAGGTGGCTGAGCGAGCAGGTGTTCCCCTTGTACTTCTCAAAGTCCGGGACCTTGAATTTGACAGGTATTTTCACACCGGGAACTAAGCAGAGTTCAGCTGCAGACTTGCCGAACAAATCCTTTCCTCGAAGGGTCTTCAATTCCTTGCGGATTTCAAGAAATTGATCATTCATTGCATCCATCTTCTCATGAAAATTGGGGCCCTCAGACGGCTCAGAATGATAGATGGTGTCGTCTACCCTAGGAATGGTATACACGACAGGAGGAGGCATTGCAAGGACCGGGCTAGATGTCGGCATGGAAGCAAATGTCGGAGCTGGAATATCAGGCATATAACCAGGAGGCATCCCCCACGGAAACTCGGGCGGCATGGTTGTTGGCACAAAATGAGCACTGGCAGCTGGCACTGTCGCAGACACAACCTCAGAAATAACAGTCCTCTGGGGAGGAGTTGCAGGTGGTGGAGACGGTTGATTCTGAGCAGCTAAGAATTGCTCCATCAAAGCAGTGAGTCTGGCAACTTCATCCTTCAGCTCACGGTTCTCTTGTTCAAGGTGATCCATCAATCTTGCAGAGTTGGCTCTGGTGTAGTACCGATGAGTCAGCTTGTCTTCAAAATAAATGAAGAGCACAGAATTAGGCCACTGACAAGAAGACCGGAACAACACCTGCTTATGCAAATGATGCATGCAATGCTCGTGCACATAATTTGTTTTTATTTTAAAGGAACTTTAGGGTATTATTTGCAAATTTTTGAATATTTATCATTTAAATCGCATATGGAAAAAATATCTCATCAAATATATTTGAACAAAGAAGTACAGCATTGTCAATTATATTACAAGAGAGAAGGAAAATAAACATCCTATGGATCCCTAGAAGCTCGAGATGCCGGAAGATAAGCTGCACGAAGCCTCTTGATCTCTCTCTCATATGCTGCTTCCATATCCGCCTTGTCTTTGGCGAGTCTGTCATACCTCCTTTTCCAGAACTTAGAAGACTGAGGAAGTAGAGAAGTCCAAGCATCATCAGGATCGTCAATGACCTGATGCTCGAGAAACTCAATCAGAGCGTCCTTCTCCTTCAGTTGTTGAAGCAACTCTTCTCTTTCACGGATCCAGGCACGTGAAAGGTCTTCGTCTCTCAACTCCTCTACGCCTTGGTTAGGGAGGGTTGAAGGTCCAGCCATAACCAAAGGTGTAGGTCTCGGATAATCATAGGGCATGAGATACTCAGATGCTCTCTTCCTCACCCAAGTAGTATATGGCTCCAAAGCTATGCAATTCTTCGGACCCAACTCACTTCTACCCTTCTTGTGAATCTTGCGCCAAGCGCGGACCATCCTGGCTTTCAGGCCTTGGGGATCTTTACCCTCCTGAAAGAACACACCTTCTAACAGAATGTTATTAGGTTTATCCTTTAGGGGGAACCCAAGCTGACGTCGTGCTAAGACAGGGTTGTAGCTAATCCCACCACATGTACCAAGAAGAGGCACATTGGAGAATTCACCACAAGAGTCAATGATCTGAACTGTATCATACACGCGATCATACCAAGAGATATCATCATTGGTGAGAGACATGAGTCTCGTAGACCACCGTAGACATCCCTTGTTCTCCTTGAAAGCAACTGTCTGAGGTAAGTGAGAAATAAACCACTTATACAACAGAGGCAAACATCACACAATAGCGCCACCACCCTTTGCATTCCTCAGGTGCAAAAAGACATAGGCATCACCCAACAGAGTCGGAACGGGATTAAGAACAGAAAAGATCCTAATGGCGTTCACATCCACAAATTTTTCGATGTTGGGGAACAATACCAATCCATAGATGAGAAGCACAAACATAGCCTCAAAGGAATCCTCACTCATGGCCTTCCCATAAACGGTAGCTTGAGTGATGAGGAACTCAGAAGGGAGACCTTGAATTCCACCTTTAGTGGTCATATGAGCTTTAACCAAGGATTCATCTATGTGCAACAAGTCTGCGATCTCTCGAGAAGTAGGAATACTCTCCAAGCCACTGAACGGCACCTGATCCAGAATAGGAATACCCACAAGATGAGCATACTCCTCAAGGGTAGGCAATAGCTGAAAGTCTGGAAAAGAGAAGCAGTGATACAGAGGATCATAGAACTGCGCCAAAGTATTCATCAACCCTTCATAAACCCGAGTAGTCAACAGAGGCAAAAGCTTCCCATAACGAGCTTTGAAACCCAAGGGATCTAATACATAAGATGTCAGATTCCTTAACTCTTTCGTATCAGGCTATCAAAAGTTGTACTTCTTTGTATGCCTTTTTGGTCTTTCCATATCTGAAAAATTTGCAAATAAACCCCTTAAGTTCCTTGAAAATTTTCTCTTTTGTCTGATGATATGGATGCAGATGAATGCATGAATGCAACAATCACACTCAAGGATCAAGCAAAGCACACCAGACAAAGGTCATGGGAAAGCTCATAGCATCCCTAATATCAATCATCCATTTTGGTGGATTATGGTTTTCACCTTATCGACACCCAAGTTCCATTGATATTAACGATACATGAACCGGCTCAATCATCCTTAATATCAATCATCCATTTTGGTGGATTATGGTTTTCACCTTATCGACACCCAAGTTCCATTGATATTAAGGATGTCTGAACGACTCAACCATGAATCACGGGTTTGTTGCGAGTCACGAGCATGGAGTCTCGGTTAAGAACCACCCAAAGGGAGTGTACTATGGTTTAAACCTGCCAAACATGTTCTACCAGAGGTTCCCATAGTCATCATCCCATCTTTGGAATATTATCGGAGGAACGAATACTCGTATTCCAAAAATATTCTCAAGAGAGACTCTTATGGGTGTAGTATCGCGTAACAATCGCATCAGATCTTACATCTGAATGACTTCCGCACTACGTCCTAAAAATAGGTCAAGATGGGCTTGGTAAACTAAGGTCCTTGGCTTCTACGGCACATATCGGAAGAACAATGCCTAACCACAAATAACTTGTGTGACATTATTAATCCAACATGACCTCCACCAAGTGAATGGACTCGCAAGTCAACTTGCTAAGGAATAACTCCACACAAGTCGACGAGACTATGCCATTCTCCTATCATAGGGTACACTCGAGTTCGGGTATAGAACTCATCTCACAGAGATCACCAAAGCAAGCAAGCAATTGATATATCAAGCAAATCAATCATTACAAACAATACAGTAATCCCAAATTTGTACAAAAATATGTCATAAACAATATATCACAACAATTGTGAAAAGTAGGCAAACCCACTAGGAAAAAGATTTTCCCCAGCAGAGTCGCCACTTTTCTGTAGCGGTGCATTCGTCACTTTATGATTTATTGACCAAATCAAAAGCAAAGCATACAAAGATAGAGTCGCCACCGCACTTTTATTTATCCAAAGGAATGGCTAAAAAGCGAACAAAAGCCTAAGAAGTTTTACACATAGAAAACTAATGAAAGGTCAGAGATCTGGGTAAGGGGGTAATTATGCAAATGGAAGGTGTTAGGCACCCAATGCATCCTAGGTACTCCTAGGGAACCCTTTTCACAAATTGTTGCAAAAGATATTGTTTATGACAAATATTTATTGTGCAAACATTGATTGGGAGGATGAGAAAAGAATATACAAGTTTTATTATTTTTTTGTGTTTGAATGGATGAAACCCATTGCCTATGTACCTTTTCATGAAAGATAAGGATCAAAACTTCGTAGTTCGGCTAAAAGATTTCCAAAACATGGGTGAATTGATTTTAAAACAAAAGCTCTAAGGTCCTTCGTTATCCACGGGAGAAAACTCAACCTATACAACCACAAGTCCACCATGTGAGAACAGCTTCAACTTGCTAGTGAGGGACCATGCCCTATAATAAGCAAGGAAGTCTTACAATTCAATCACTAAGGACAAAAGGTGAGATTAACATCAACCACTAGAATAAATCAAACCTATGGTTAATGTATGAAAACTTATCAAGAAGTGGACTTGAGCCACAAAACAATTGAATGAGTGGAATTAATCAATTTAGAATTATTCACAAAAGATGGTCAAAGTATGATTAGAATTCAATTCAAAAGAAGTATTATGAAAGTGAAGTTTGAAAATCAAAGGCTTAAGGCCTAGGTTTCTAATTTGAAAAGAAATGAAAATGTTTGCACAGTATTTTGGTTTAGGTTAACATGCAAATGGAGGTTGTAAAAACAAAAAGGTGGGAGGTTAAGGGATGCAAAACTTCTTAATTGTTCACCTCTTGAGATCATATGTAGATGATTCAAGTGATTCCTTTGGGAAAGGCAACAAGCAATAAGCAAGTCAAACATGGTATCAGAGATAACCAAAATAAAATGGAAACCGGATGCCAATTAATGGACTTATACCAGACTCACAAAGCAAAGAAAACATGGATACCAGATGCCAATCTATGGACTTACACTAGTCTCACAAAACAAAGAAAACATGGATACCAGATGCCAATCTATGGACTTACACTAGTCTCCTACCATATCACAGGAAACAACTGCCAATAAATGGACTTACAATTGATTCCTCAATGGACAAAACAAAATGTCACAAAGCAATGAACAATGGTCATGAAATGATGTACAATTAATGCTTAAAGATAATGCACAGAGGCACACACAAACAATTATGCACAAATAGGCAAGTAAGTAAACAAGAGGTCAATTATCACACACTATATACAATCAATGGGCTCAAGCAAGGTTAGGCTTTAGAAACAAGCCAACTGGAATGGGGTGTTTTGAGCTCTTAACCCTAACATTGAGAGTTAGGGTGAAGCAGATGAAATGGAGATGAGGGGTGTGCCTCATAGCTCTTATCCCTGGCCTGGGAGAGCTTTAAACAATAGAAAGTGTGGGAGTTCAGAATGTAGGAACTCTTCTCCACATATGGTTGACTCTATAAGATCTTGGGTTCTTATTCACAATGCATCAACACATGGTGTGAGCAAGATGAATGACACACTGATTAGCAGGGGATGGATTACACATCCCTTTTATCTGCCAATTGCCTCTTAAGAGGACTTCACCTGCTTGGCACAAAGATAAACAACCAAAGACATGGCCTCTTAAGGAGGGCTTTAGACAGGTGCCTGCCAATAACAGCAGGTCTTCCAGACTACATGAAGATTAGGGATTATACCTAAGTGGTATGCCAACCACAAGCAAAAGCAAAGCAAAGTTCAAATGAACTTAAAGCAACTTAGGTACCTGTGAAAACAACTAAACAAATCAGTACAATACACAGACAAACAGACAACAGTCAATAACAAACAGACAATCCCAATGTACAACACATAAGCCATGAGGCAAGCTCAAGTGACTTATCAACAACCTACAAAACAGCAAATGTTAGCAATCAAAAGCAAATATCAACATTCAAATGATGAAGCATCATCAACCATGGAACTTGGATGCTTAAACCTGAAATTCAAAGCTCACATGTAAGCAACAAACCACTAGGTCAAAGCCTAGGGTCAAAGGTGAAGAAAAAATTCAAAACAGGAGCTGAAATTCAACACATTGAAACTTCAAACACATATTAACATGTCCTTAAAAGGCTCACATCAAAATCAATCATCAAAGGCATTTCATGATCAAAAGAAGTCAAAGGCAATTTCAAGGCTCATATATGGACATCATGAATGAAAATTCCAAAACAAAACAAAAATGATTCAAATAATTCTGGAAAAATTCATGAGTATTCAACACATCCAATCCAATCATCATACATAAAATCAAAAGTATCAAAGATCATTTGGCCTGGAAATTAAATTGCACAAGTTAGACAACCAAATGTGTGACACAAATTGTCACACTATACTAACATAAGCATAAAACAGAAATGGTGAATGAGAAAAATACCAAACCAAGCATAAAACATCCATCAACGTGTCTAGAATCAGCATGTAAAACTTCAAGTCCATTGGATTAAAAACAAGCATTTCATGATAGAAAGAGTAAGGCAATGTCACAAATGCACATGTGTTCAATCATCCTAGAGCAAATAAAGTTCCAGCCAGGCACAACTTTCAAACTCATCATCATAAAAAACTAGACAAAACAAGGATCATTATGCAAAAAATTGGGAGTAATTTGATGCATTTTTCAATTTGTTATGAATTTTACAAGTTGGATGAAAAAAGAAAAATCAAATGAAGCATAGTATGTGAAATATGGAGGGAAAGCAAAAAATGAAATGAACATTTGAATATTGCTGGCGCTGGGAATCGATCCCTGTGTGGATTAAAAATGGAGCGCACGCCAAGCCAAAGCGGTGTCGTTTGGCCTGTAACCCTAGCGCGCAAATTTGGACGGTTCAAACCGACGCTATTCTCCAGAAACCGCCGTTATTCTCCAGAACGCATGAATCTTCATCTTCTTCATGAGGAAGAAGATGAACACGATGAACTTCATGCATCAATTTTCCAGAAAATCCAGAAATGTCCAGAACTCCAAAAATTTTATATCATTCAAATCCTTATTCCATGTACATCATAGATCAACTAACAATTCATGCTAAAACATCATCAATTAACAGAATCGAGCAAAATCATTTTTAAATGCAAAACTTCAATCACTCATAACTTTCTCAATAATGCACCAATTCACACGATTTTTCTACCAGAATCATCAGCAAAGCTAGATCTACAAGAATATGTACATGAATTGCGAGATTAAGAGGATCGAAAATTAACCTCTTGAAGAGCAGAACCTTTGAACTACAAGATCCACAGCTTGTATTGCTCCAAATTCACTCCACAATGCTTGCAATGATGTTTGATGAAGAAAAGGAAGCTTGAACACGTGTAGATCTAGCTTAAACTTGAATTTCCATTTTCAACTTCATGAGCTTCAACCACTTGAATCTTGCACGAATTCCACGAACCAACACTTGATTCACACTATAATCAACTCACTGATCATGAATCTCCAACAAAAAACAAGTGCTATGTTCAAGAAATTTGAATTTTGATTTGAAGAAAGTTTTGGAGGGAGAGAGAATTTTGGATCTAGAAATGTGAATTGTGATTAACCTCCTTCAATTCTGTTATGATTAGAGTATTTATATCCTTTCCTAATCACCTTGCTAATCCATGTTTAATTTGGTTAAGTGAAATAAGGTGTTTTTGCAAATTTTTGAAAATGCATGGTGCATGGGCCAATTGCACGTGAACAGTACCAATCCCTTGATCATTTTCACTTAAAATCCTTTTTTAAACTCAATGGCAATGGTAGAAAGTCCATACAATGCACCATTTTTGAATTTTGCAATTTCCCTCCAAAAAAGTCATGGATATGCAAGTGATCATGTGATGACAATTCATGTAATATGATGCATGATTTGGAAATTAGAGGTCAAGAGAAGAATATTGCAAAAAGAACCACTCAAATTGGACTTTGGTTCAAAAGTTATGCTCATTTGAAGTTCCATGCACACTTGGCAATGATTGGATCATATCTCCTCAACCATTCATTAGATGCTCATGATCTTGGACATTTTGGAAATGGGAGAGAAATATCTATAACTTTCATGTTCAACAAAGTTTCATTTGAAGCTTTCTTGATGATGTAAGATTGAGTTGAAGTTGGATCAAAAACTTGCCCTTTTTGGAAATTTCAAATTATGGGTCACTTTCCATTTTGGGAAAATTTTGTCTTGACTTCAAATTCTTCAATGTGAGTGTTTGAAATGTCAAATGAGACTTGTTTGAACATGAATGAAGTATTTCTAATCACTTCCCACCTCCAAATCCATAGTTGACTTTGCAGTTGACTTTCTGGGTCTTCAGATGACCATGGAAATGTCCTGATGAAATTTAAGCCTCTACCACTTGGGAACTTGCTTCAAAATGACATCATAGCTCATATGAACTATATGTAATGATCACATGATTCATATCTCAAGAAAATACCATTTGCTTTTTGTACCATGAATTCACTTGATGCCTTGACCTGTTGACTGCTTAAGCTGCAAGTAACAAAGGTTAATGACATATTTTTGTACATTTTTGTTAGTGATTTGAAAGAAAAGCAATGATACACAAATGCAAGCAATGTTTGGTGATCAAGAAACACTCTCAAAGGGATCCCACCCACAGGGAAGGAAGCAAGGTGTCCAATGATCCTTGAGGCAATGCAATGTTATGATATAATGCCATGAGGGATCTTAGGGACAAAATTGGGGTCTTACACATATGTGTACCTTGAAATGCAAGAAAAGTCCAAGTACACAAGTTTATTCCAAGAGGTTTGACCAAAAAGTCAACATTTAAAATCAAGTTCAAAGGATCACGACTTCTTCAATTCTCAACATTTTTGAATGTTTCTTTTGCATATGACTCTTTACAACATCCTCTACAACTTCGTTTTACATGACAATAGCCAATTGTGCTTGGAGGATCATCAAAAGTTTGAATACATTATAGGTCATTTGTGGACTTGGTGAAATTTGACATATTTTCAAGTGACTTTTTTCCCAACTTTCAAGGATCATAACTTCTTCAATTTTCAACATCTGAGGCTGATTCTTTTTGCACAATATCATTTGTGATTCCCTCTACAACTTTTCTTCATGGATTAAAGTCATATTATGCTTGGAAGGTCATGGAATTCTTTGAGACATTACAGGTCATTTTCAGCCATTTGGGACTTAGAATTTTCTAAGTTACATTACCAGATTTCCGTGCCAACTTCAACATGCCATAACTTTGTGCTCAAGCATCCAAATGCAACCTTTCTTATCACATTGTAATCTTTGATATGATGTCAACATATTACAAGATGAATGGGATCAAAAAACCTCCTGAGCAAGATGCCCCATTGAGTTGAACGTGGTGACATGGAATTGAAGAAATCACCATGATCCAAAATTTGAACTTCACTAATCTCAATTACAAGCCAATTTACCATGCGTTTTGAACTTAAACATGTTTAACCAAGTCTCCAGAATTTAATTGACTCTTAAAACGCATCATTTGGCTGAGTTTTGATGGATTGGAAGTCACATTTTTCTCACATTCTGGTCAAATTTGTTTTGCACGAATTGAGCTTCATTCCACACGTATTTGGATCCAAACACATTCCCTATAAATAGAGTAACGTATTGCATTCATTTCCAAGTGTTTGAGAGCCAAGAAATCTCTGCCTCACTCTGAAATTTTTCCATAAAATTGAACTATCATGTTTTGATTTCTAGCTTGTTTCAATCTAGTTTCTTGATTCCATTAGTATCGTCGGTCTTCTCTGAAGTTTTTGCAACAATTTTCAAGCTCTAAGACCTTCTGATGTGTCATGACCAGATCGAGTTTCATCAACTTCTTATCACCATTTGTATAAGATAGTTATGAGCATCATTTGAACTCAAACAAGTTACCACAATTTAGTCTTTCACTCTCTGATGATTTCCCATAACTTATCTGGTGTTGATTGATCGTGTTCATCATTTAATTTAATTTTTTGCGGCTTGCTTGTTTCTGAAATTTCTCTGAAATTCCCCATGTTCAGTTTAGATAAATGAATTTGAAACGTGAGGTTGAATTCGTGATGAGGAGGCGATCACATTGGTGGTGGTCTCGTGTTTTAAATTTACCAAACGATGAAACTCCAATGAGGGATCATCGGGGAAGATGACCAGAGTGTTTCAGGTCATCTGAGTTTGACCATATACGTTGCCAATTCGAAATGTTCTGATTAGTCCATTTTGAATTAGATACCATGTTTCATTTTTGCTATTTTCCATCGTGCGCCTTAGCTTGAGGATTGTTGGATCTGCCACGTCAATTAATAAGGCCAGATCCAACGCTCCGTGTTTTTTCTGATTTTATTTTTTTTCTTTTTTCATTTTAAATTGTTTTTCTTTTAAAATTCATAGAAATTTTATTTTACATCCAAAAAATACCAAAATAATTTCTAAAATTTTCTTTTATTTTTCTTCATTTGAGTTTTATTTTTTAACATTTGATTTTGTTGATTTTCTATTTTTTATGAATTTTCTCTTTTTTTCTTTATTTTGATTGGTTTAAAAATACTTTTATCCATTTTAAAATTCTAAAAAATTTCTTGACTATTTATTTGATATTTCTAATTTAAAATATTTTATGCTGAAGTTAGAAATACACAAATTAAAAATACATATAAGACTAGTGATGGAGTTTTATTTATGATGAAGGTGGTTGTTGTTATACAACATCCCTTAAATTTGATTGGTAACTTGGCATGAAACATCAAAGACCTTGCTACATTCAGCAAGTGTTGATGTTATCACTCCACAATTAGTTTTGCTCAGGTCTATAAAGGCAAGCATATTGATGAATTGTGGCTTGCTTTTGAAGAAACTGAGTAGTTCTTTGACACTATTGGTTCTCACAGCTTTGATCACTTTACCAAATTGACTCTTCACAAGACTAAAGAGCCAGAAGTATGTGAAACTACTGAAATCATCAACAGTAGTCAAAAAGTAAGTTTTGCCATCATAAAGCCAATAAACACATAAATAATTACTATAATTAAGCCAAAAAAAATGCATAAAAATTACATATTGATTCGTTCCAATCTTTCTGTCGCGCTTATTCAATTGATCGTAAAAGAAATTCAATTAGTTCCGGAGATGCAAAGCAAAGCATATAAAAAACAATTATAATTTCTCTAATGGATCCTAGCACTGACAAATACATGATCTTTTCCGCAAGTAAGTTTGGACAGAAGCTTCATAAATTCTTCTCTCTTAGTCAAATTAAATTTCCACAAACTTACCAAAACAACCGAGTAAAATTTGCATTACACTCAATATAAGGGGAAAAATGTTGACGAAATCATATTAAAGTTGCAATCTTGATTGTAGTATGATAATGAAGAAAGAAATAGGCCAGAGAAAATCAAACCAATCACATAAAGAAATATATAATCAAGTCAAACTCACAAAAAATAAAACATAATAGAGAATAAAAACTAAAGATAAATAAATAAATAATTGAGAGATAATAAAGCAACATTTTTCTATTTTAAACTCTATTTTAATTATAAATAAATTTTAAAAAATTTACAAAATATTAACAACTTGAGAATCTCCTTCTAAATACAAGTTTTCTTTTTCTTTGTTTTGTTTCAAATTTTCATTTTTGTATCTCAGTTCCAACATCATGGCATCACTCCATTTTTGTGTCTCAACTACAACACAACTCAATCAATGAAAACAAATATTATGAAATTATACAACATTTTGGTTGTGTTTTAACATTCCATACACGTTAAATACAATTAACTAAAAAAATCTAAAATGAAACTTTAAAAAATACGAAAATATTGAATAAATATTTAATACAAAATAATAAAGAAAATGAGAACGAAGTCAGATTAAAAGAATATTTTTTAAAAACAGATTTATAATGAACAAAATGAATATAAATCAAATTTCAAAAGTTTAAAAGAAAATGAGAATATTTAGTTCACAATGGGAGAGATAAGCTTTGTCAAAATTTTGTAACGAGAGGGTGTTTGTTTATTCAAACATGAGAGATGTGTCGTGAAATGGGTAGGTGCATTATGCAAAAAGTGAATTTTGGGTGATTGAAAAATCAAATATAGGATGATTGATTTAATAGAAAGTTGGGTTAGAAATTGAAAAGAAAACGCCAAAATCTTGAAACTTGAGTCAATAGACGTACCAGATTAATGTTTTTATGTATATTATATAAATTATTATACTAGTATAAATGCACATGCAAAGTTGAACTTGTATTCCTCGTCTAATTTCCTCTGATCCGATCATGTGAGTTACTTCCTTTCTATTTCCTCTTACCATTTTATGATTATGCTTCTTCCATAGCTTTCTGCTCTTTTTTTAATTACTGAATTTCTTAGTATATGCCATGCCTCTAGTATGAACTCGAATCCAAATTATTTCTTGCTTATTTTAATTTATGATACCAAGTTCAAGCTTCCTTATTTTAATTTATTTTAATACATGACAATATCAGAAACTGTAGTTGACAGGAGCAAGGAGCCAAGATTTCATTGTTGATCATTGTTGTTTAGATTAGAATCCTGAAATGGAAGGTGAAACAGTGATGCATTCAGGAGGTTGTCATTGTAAGAGTGTAAGGTGGAAAGTGGTTGCTCCTTCCAGTGTGGTGGTATGGGACTGCAACTGCTCAAACTGCTACATAAGAGGCAATACTCACTTTATTGTGCCTGCTCACAAATTTGAGCTTTTGGGAGATTCTGCTCAGTTTCTTACAACTTATTCGTTTGGCACCCACACTGCAAAGCATACATTCTGTAAAATATGTGGTATAACTTCATTCTATTATCCTCGCTCAAACCCAGATGGGGTTGCTGTTGCATTCAGGTGTGTTGACGCAGGAACTTTGACAGTCAATGAAATCAGGAGTTTTGATGGGAAGAATTGGGAACAGTCATATAATGAGTCAGACATCTCTTCATGTTCAAAGGTTCAGAAGTGACTCATATAACATTAGAGGCTACAAATTAGTTGTGGTCACTATGTTGCCCCTGCAACTAAGCTAGCTTTAATATATATGATGTAATGCAAATAAAAATAATGTAAACAGACAAATTATCTAATTCTAATGACGTGGTTTGGAAATGTTTATGCTTCCAACAAGGTTTCATTTTATGAGACGAGTAAAATAATAATCAAGTCAGGTAGCCCAAATTGTACATGGCAACAGTTCAAAAAAGTAGTGGCTTTTACACCAGCATAATACAAATGGAACGAATAAAGCCTAATTTCAAAATATAGGGTATTTCCAACTTCCCGAAGTTTTGCGCAAGCAAGGTCTTGATTGCCCACAAAAAGAAAAGCATGAATCTGCATTTTTATTTGAACCAAAAATAAATAAATAATACGTGCTTCATTTCTTCAACAGCATAGCACTGCATTGAGCCATTATCTTTGATGCCCTGGTAATGGCATCAGTCATATAGAAATTCTCAACTGCAACCCCAAATGGAGTTGGATCCACCTTCTGAGTGAAGGTTGGTCTCAGTGAAGATGGCAAAGCAGTTGGTGTTCTCTCATCCATTTGCGCAAGGTTTGGTGCTACAGTCCTCAATCGGGAGCGGACACCCCCAATTGTATCGTAGGGTAAGCGCACCCCTGCTACCTCAGATAAAGCTCGAATTATCTTCCAATCATCTCTGGAGTCACCAACTGTTGGAACTGCAGGCCATGTTTGTTGTGTGCATCCTTCAGTATTTTCATAGGTTCCTTCCTTCTCACTGAATGCTGCTGCTGGCAAAATGACGTCGGCACGATAAACACTCTTATCACCATGGTGACCTTGATAAACAACAAAAGCATCCTTTGGGATCTTGTCTATGTTGGTATCATCAGCTCCCATCAAATATACAAACTTTGCAGATTCAAGGCTTTTTTCAGATTGGGGCACAAGTCCAAGGTCAAGTGCAGCCGCCTGGGCAGCATGGAGAAGTAATACATTAAGGCCATTCCAATCAGACCTGACAACATTCCCTTGTTTTGCAATGGTTTCAATAGCGCCAAAAATTGCATCCTGATCCTTCCTCTCAAAAATCCCAGCACCGACAATGATAACAGGATGCTTGGCATTTGAAATAGTCTTGGAAAATGGGTGTCGACCCTCAGCAATTTCAACAAGTGTTTGTGGACCAGTACCAAGATGTTGGTGATCATAGTTGAAATCAGTAGCAGGCCCAACGTAACCTACTTTGGCGTGGTTTGATACGACAGTCTTGCGTATTCTGGCATTAACCATAGCAGCTTCCACCCGTGGCTGTAAATTTGGGAGTAAACACAAGATAATCAAACAGACACTAGATATGCATGCATAGAACATGCCAGCATGAGCTCATCTAGAAAAAACAATAATTTTCCATTGATCTGTTGTTGAATACTCTTAATTAGAATCTCCAAAACGACAGTTATCAAATCCAGTGCAATCCAAATGTATTGCTAGAAAGGAACAGTAATCCAATATAACAGGAATCATTGATTAACCAAAACAAAAACAGGAGAAGTTGCTCACTAAAATGAATTAGAGAGATATACCTGGGTGCCAACCAATAGGAAAGCATCTGCTTTCTCTAGACCAGCAATGCTAGTATTCATGATATATCCTGATCTCAAATCAGCATTAGTATTTTCGCCAATGCCTTCACCCCACACATTATTTGACCCCATCCTGTTTAAGAAATCTTTTAGAACAATCATGGACTCAGCATCAGAAAGCTTGCCAGATATTCCAACAATTTCATCTGGTTTAACTTGATGTGCAGCCTCTGCTACCACAGCTAGGGCATCACCCCAGTTCACAGGCTTAAAGCGACCATCAGGACCACGAATCATAGGGTCATTTAACCTCTGCCTCTTCAAACCATCATAACAAAAGCGGGTTTTGTCTGAAATCCATTCTTCATTTATGTCCTGCAATGGGAAATTGAACAAGCGTCAAAAGCAAACTACAAACAGAAACCAGCCTTTCCTTTCACCAAGAGAATAAAAAGCACATGAAAAAGCTTCCATAGTAATAATAGCACCAAGTTTTTTCAAAAATCTTAAATTATGAAACAATCTGCCTAAGCATAACAATTATAACCCGGAGAACAATAAATCACACCCATGATCTTAAAAAACTAATCCTCATTGGAACTCCTAACAGTTACTCATAAAAAGTTGATTCACCGCAAAACATGAGGACTCAATGAAGTGAGTTTTTCAAATGAAATAATTATATGGAGTTGAGCCCAAAAACATTTGAAGCGTAAAATTTGCAAGGCAGTGTACAGGAGATGTGGGAACTTGTGTACAGGGTCTTCGCTGTCTCAAGTTCAACATGACCCTATCTTGTGAAAAATTATCCTGAGAGGATTAAAACTCTGCAAAAACACATCCACATCTGCATTTTATAATATAGTCTATGGTTACTCCATGATTCATGACCATTGGCCCAATAACACTTATAACCACCTTGTTTTCCCTAAAATACCCCTTCCCATAACATTGAAATACTGGTTAACTGAAAGGTCTCCATAAAGCAACTCCCCATAATCAAAGACTTTGATTCACAAGTACAGTAAAATACTAATGAACTCTTTGGAGGTAGAACTATTCAGCTAGAAATAAAATGAATAACTACTCAGACAGATCTTTGGTCCCATAATAACAATTATTGTGATGCTCTGGTCCTTAATTGATGGTCTTTTTTCTACTTAAATTTCAAAACACGCATCAATGGAATCATTGCTAATAATAGAAAGTAATCAAATTGATATCAGGCACACACAAAATCAACATCAGTTTTTCAAACATGCATAAAGTGTTTTAGAGGCTGCCCCGGTAAATAAAGTTTGAAAATCAACTTGCAATGCAAAATAACAATATTGCTGAAATGCTTCCTCAAAAAACAAAAGTACTGTTGTAATGCAAAATAAATTAGAAAACCTACAATTAAATAAATAGATCAAGGCCAGAATTCATTGGTATCATCTTTTGGTAAGCATAAATTTGTATAAGCTGTAGATTATTTTTTCCCCAAATAAATTCATACTATGAAATCACAGGATAACACTCCTTAGTAAGAACCAGAAAACTTGGTACCATGGTTTTTGGTTTTTCTTGCAAAAGTTAAATCACGTTAAGAAGAACCACAAGGAAATTTAAAGCTTTGGCAACTGCAAATAGTTTAATAAAGCATTTCCATCAGAATCTAACCTCATTTAAACGAGGAACAATACGCAAGACTTCAGGTCCTCTGCTATCAATTCGAATATTGGACCCAACAGCGTCAGTAACATCAATGGTCTCTGTACCCTTCAACTCCCAATTGCGGGCTTTAAATGCAAAAGGTTTTGAAGTGAGTGCTCCTACAGGACAGATATCTATCACATTTCCAGATAGTTCACTTGTCATGAGTTTTTCAACATATGTTCCAATCTCTTCTCCGCTGCCACGACCTAACATGCCAAGATCCTGAACTCCTGCAACCTCTGATGCAAATCTAACACACCTGTGGGAAGAAAGTGACATTCCACCAGATCCTTTAAGGCATTCAGATAACATAGTTTCCCAATACATATAGCATTTAATTGACAACAAAAAGCGCATGGCTCCAAAATGTTGAAGATCGGGTTTTACAAAATTGCCCGCCGACATGAGACCAAGTAACAAAAATAGTCAAACTAACTTACAACCCTGGAGTTTCATTTTAATTAAATGCGAAAAATTATATGGTTAGTTGACCTGTAATTTCCCCCAGAACTACCATACCGTAATAATGACTCACACAGCTTCATTTTAGACAAAATTAGGCAACTCAAGGAGGCCCTTAATTCTTACAAGAATATCAAAAACATAAACATATTACTAATAGAAATCATCAAGAGCACTTGATTTAGAAGGGAAAGGTGTCAACAAATATCTGACTTCCAATGTATGATATAGTTATCAAAATGTGTAAGATAATCAAGTAACAAAATACAGTCAAAATAAATTACCACCCCAGAGTATCATTTTCATCAAATGCAAATAAATTATTTAGTTAAACTGTAAGTTCCCTCCCAAACTATCATATAGTAACAATGGCACTGCTTCATTTTAGACAAAATTAGGCAACTAAAGTTCTTAATTCTTACAAGAATATCCAAAACATAAACATACTATTAATATAAATTATCAGAGCATTTGATAATTGCTTTTAGAAGGGAAACGTAACAACGAATTTCGGACTTCCAACATATGATATGGTTTTCAAAATGTGTAAGGTAATCAAGTTTGCAGGCAAAAACAAACCTTGTACATTGAATGCACCGAGTCATCACAGTCTTCACCAATGGTCCAAGATTTTTGTCCACCACAGATCTCTTCATATCAGTGAACCGACCACGATCAGAGCCAAATGCCATTGACTGATCCTGAAGATCACACTCTCCACCCTGATCACAAATTGGGCAATCTAATGGATGATTCATCAATAAAAATTCCATCACCCCTTCTCGAGCTTTTTTGGCCACAGGTGTGTCAGTCTTGATTTTCATCCCTAAATATGAACATATGATAATATTACACTTCTAACAAGAATGAGAATCAAAACAATAAATGGTTAAAAACCTAATCTAAACAAAATCCTTGTGTGTATGTGTTAGTGTGTCTGAGTATTAAAGAAGTGCAAAAGTAAGATCAGATAAAAAAAATATAGATGTCATCTGCAAGACAACTGAACAAATGATAATTTGATCTCAAGATATCTCTCTAAATTAAAAATATATATATTAAGAATTATAAGTTGTAATGAAAAAACTGAAAATTAGTGCATGCAAAGAAAAACGTATAGGAAAAAGTACTAGAATTTATTTGAACAAAAATAAAAAATAAAAACAATAGACAAAACGTAAGTTATTACTACTGAAAACAGAAAAGTCAACTTGGCGGTTAAAAGGTGTTGGAAAATCAATTATAATTTCCAAATAACAATGCAAATAGTAGAGAATTAAGATGTGGGTGGATGTATCTAGAGTACTGGAGAACTCCACTATTATGAAGTGAACTTACTAGAAAACGTGCAACAATTAATAAACACGAAGTTATTTACATAAATGAGAGTCACGTCATCTCCTACACATATAGAGACTTGTGAAGAGGTGAAGCTGAAGCATCCTCATTCTTAGGTGATCATGTGGTGAGTCAAGGCATTCCCAACCATGTCCTAGAGAGAGGAGGTGTATGTGATTCATTGTTTGGGGGCGGATGTGTGTTTCATTCTTTGTAACTCTTAAGTGAGAGTATTGTAGGGTTATACACATATTCAGTTGGGTTATAATCATGTGCATATGAGTTAACCTGGTATCTCCATTTTCTACAAGCTAAAATTTGCAATTAACATAAACTAATCAAAGTTCATAACACGTTAAAAGAATTCAAAAATAACAGAAGCAAATACTATTGGCTCCGAACTAATCAAAAGAATCACTAGAATCAAAAACAAGAAGAAACTCAAACAAATAACATAAACTTCTTAGATATGAAAAACAGGCACAAAAATCATCACTCTAATGGAAATCCAGTAACAGAATCAACAGAAAATAAAGGAAATGGAAGGGAAAAAATGAAAGCTAACCAGGAAGAGCAGGCATGGCGCAAGAAGCAACAGGCTTAGGAGATTTCTCAACCTCAACGAGACACATACGGCAATTTCCAGCAATCGAAAGCCTGCTGTGATAACAAAATCGAGGAATGTCAACACCTGCAACCTCACATGCCTGAAGAACAGAAAATCCTTTCGGGATTTTAACAGGGAATCCATCAACGAACACCTCGATGGCATCTTCGGGGTTAGAGAAATTGACCCTCGCACCACCAACCGGAGTCCGAGGAGATAGATCGACAAGCGGCGGCTCCGGCTGAGGTTGTGCGGCAGCGGGTTCGGGTTTACGAAGCTCCGGTTTGGAAACGATTGTTCGGAGGAGAAGATTGTTAGGGTTTTGAAAATTGAGGAGCCTAGAGGTTGGTCTCATGGCCTTGGAAGCTAACAAACCTAACCCCATTATTTTATATGGGTGCGTTTATTTTCTGTTACAGATTGAGAATTTGTGAGCGTGTGTTGGTGTTGCGAGAGAGAAGAGTCTCAGATCGGAGAGGAATCTTCAATTTTGTATGTTGAGTTATGATATATGATGCGAGTGTGTATGGGGAGTGGGGTGGGGTGAACGAAGAAGAAAGTGGATTTTATTTGCAGATATGGGTGAGGTGAACTGATCCGATTTTATTTCGGGTTTGCTCCCGACCCGTTTATAAATAAATAAAAAATCAACACCTTTCATTTTCATAAATATAATTTTATCATATATTAAATTTATGAAGAAAAAGATATGCGTTGACAATGTAAAATATTTTTACATATATTGTCAATCAATCAAGGATATGTATTCTACCGAGTTATACGTTTAAATTTACAATATTTATATGATATGATAAAATGTTATAATTTTATTAAATTATGATATAAAAATGGTTAATTCCAAAATTTCCAAAAAAAAACTAAACTAAATTTAGTTAGACAGACTCATAAAACATTTTAGACTTAAATGCACTTTTTTGGTTAAATAGCTTAGTGGTTGAAGTCCATCTTATTAAAAGATAAACAAGTGGGATGTCGCGGATCCGAACTCGCGCCCCTGACTCGATGTCCCTATACAGCTACCAACTAAGTTGTCTTAATGAGACTATTTTAAAACTCAACTTTTTGGTTTCTCACTTTTACTTTTCTTATAATTTGTTTGTCCTCTAAATATAAGTCTAACAAAAACTATCGTGGGACTTGAGTCCTTTATACCATACCCCATTTCTAATCCTCCAATGGAGTATATGTCCTTACATGGGCCATCGTGAACAATTGGTATGTCCCTTTTTTTACCTCTTTGACTTCTGTTAAGAACCCCGTCTTGTTTTTCTTTAATGCAAAATGTCTCTAATCATAGAAGAAAAGTTAGTTTGAACACAAAGTTACCAATGTTTAAGAAACTTGAGAAATGAGTACCATGATGACTTCGAAAAGTATAATGATAATGTCGAAGTAATAATAAAGATGAAATCCACAAGAACTGCCTCCAAGCAAGACAAAATATGTGCAATTTATAAAAAAACTAGTAAAATCGGGGGGATTTCGAGTTTTAATGCAAAAAATAAATAAACGAGTGTTCTTCGCCAACAATCTCTAGCCTTCATATTTGAGGTTTACTTGCAGGACCGGCTACAAAGTCCTAGACTTAGTGTTGAGTATATGACTATTTCGTTGGTAAAATGTTTGGGATGTTTAAAGGTAGTAAATATAACTTTTTCGCAAGTTAGAGATGCAGTAAAGTAATGCAATAAAGGAAAAAGTCTGATGGAAATGAAAAAATAAACAAAGACAATTTGGTAAGTTAAATGACTTGTAAATATAAGTGGAAGCAAAAGTACATTTTGTAGGAAGATGACTCTTTTCTCGTAAACGCTTTGGTACTTCAAGTATACTCCTACTGCAATGCTAAAAATGTCACCCCTTGAAATGATCATTACAATTTGTGTAAATACTAGTAGAAAATAATCGTTGGGAGGTTACGATCCATTTATAAGATGACATGTGTCGAAGCACCTCTCCCACGTCTTCAGGTAACTTCCCACATTCAGATACCCACGATTAATTTCCATCATGGTGTGTCGGTCTTCGACTTCGACAGGTTTCCTTCTACGTCGCCCTCGTGCTATGGTTTTTGCCTCGTCGATCTAATCCTCCGACAGTCCTTGTGGTCGACCAAGATTTCTACTTTTTTGGATGAAATTTTCCAGCTAACAAATTTCCCCCTAAAAAGGTTGGTTTCGACTTGAGCTTGTCGACCGAGGAACCTGACTTTTGACTTTCCAAATTTCGGATAGCCATCTAATCATTAATGATGGTTTTATGTGTGATGATGGCTTTCCTGTAGTGAGGTTTTCTAGACACTTTATCATCATTATTAGCTACCCCTAGGTCGTGGGATTGCAACCAACGCCACCAACTCTCCCACTACCTCTTTGTTGGACATTTATCAATCGACTAATGCTTGACTGTTCATTTGTTCTTCTATAAATATCCACCTCTTCATTTTCAAACTTTTCTGCTTCCATAATCGCATATCTACATACTTCTCCTATGTATTTCTTCTGCATTTTCCTTCAGCAACCTTCACAGCAGCCTCAGTTTCACTATATTTCCTTCAATCTTCCTTAACAATGGCTTCTTCCACCCGTACTAAAGATGCAAGCTCTTTCAACACCGGTGACAACCCTATTGCCTATTGTCGTATCTCGAAAAATACGATTCCTCGCGGTGGTCGCGGAAAAAATTATGTTCGAACAGAGTCGCCACCGAACTTTATTTATCCCAATGAAGGAATAGGAAAATATCGATAAAACCTTTATAAAATGGAATAACGGTCGTTGCAACCATATTCGGGTTCGGGAGTAGATTACGCAAGAGGAAGGTATTAGCACCCCTCACGTCCGTTGTACTCAGCGGGAACCTTTTAATTCAATTTCGCGATTTGAGTGTTAATTTATGTTTGTTTGTTATCTTTGGGTTATAAAATGTTGAAAATAAAAATGGATGAGAACCTCAGAAAGGAGAAAGGGAGGTTTTTTATTAGTGTGCTAGCGAAGATACAACAATCTCCTGCCTACGTATCCTTAAATAAGGAAATCAGAGCATTCGTAGTTCGGGAAACTACGGTTGGTTGGTGTATTTTACCGAACAACTGTTTAGATTGCGTTCTGAAGGCTAAACGTTGGCTTGCCTACTCTCGGCGGAGGCTTAAGCACTAGTTTGTTGTGCGCATTAGAAAGGATTAAACAGTGTTCTTTCTGAAAAGAGTCTTGGTCACATGAGGGTGACAAGTTGAATTAATATGTTAGGTGTTCTGTTTATTTGGTTTCGATCGCACGAGGGCGAGAAAAAAAGATAGACTTGATGTGTTAAGATATTTTGGTTGGATGACGATTACTCGGATAATCGAGTAAGACAACTCGTATCCTAGCAGTCGGGAAAGGGAATAGAAGACTCTAGACCGCTTTCTGTTTCATCCTTAACTGTAAAAGGATTTAATAATAGTTAAGGTGTTTTTGAATGGATGACGAGTACTCGGATAATCGAGTAAGACAGCACATATCCAAGCATCATGAAAGGGAATAGAAGACTCTAGACCACTTTCTTTTTCATCCTTAATTATAAAAGGATTATAATGATGATTAAGGTGTTTTGAATGGATGACGAGTACTCAGATAGTCGAGTAAGACAACTCGTATCCTGATACTCGGGAAAGGGAATAGAAGACTCTAGACCACTTTCTGTTTCATCTGAGTGATTATGAAAATAGGTTTATGTATGGTTAATGTATTTTAGAATAAACGACAAGTACTTGAATGACTAAGTAAGACAACTCATATCCAAGCATTTGAAAAGAGGAATTGAAAACTCAAGACCATCTCCTTCTTTCATATAGTTTATTATGAAATGATTTGATTAATTTATTAATTTACAGAAAAATGACAATTGTTCGACTGACCGAGTAAGAAAACTCGTATTCAAACAATTAAGGAGAGAAGTTGAAAACTCAAATTCATCTCCCTTTTTATTTTGTTATTATGAAAATAATTTGATTTAATCTTGGTTTGGAAGTTTGTAGAGAAACTACAATTATTTGACTAACCAAGTAAGAGAACTTGTATTCAAATAATCGAAGAGAAAAAATTGAAAACTCAAAGTCATCTCCCTTTTCATTTCTTATTATTGTAAGAATGTTTTGATTTGCTTAAGTGGATTTAGAAATGATTATGAAACAATAGTGGAAGATGATGATGAAATAAGCCGGTCAATTTTTAATTAACAAAATTAATTGGTTAAGGCTTGATTAAAATGATTTATCAAAATTAATTGGTTAAGGCTTTATTAAAATGATTAATCAAAGTTAATTAAGATTAATTATCAAAATTATTTAATTGAATCAAATAACCAAATTAATTAAAATTAATTAATCATAATTAACTAATTAAACAAAATTTAATTAATTAATTAATTATAATTGAAAGAGAAAGATGTAGGTGACGATGTCGATTGAAAAAGGTTGAATTGGATTGGTGGTAATGTGCTCAAACCGGTTTGTGCGAAATGACAACATTATCAAATGTCATCCGCAAAGTCATAACGCGGTGAAATATCGTATTGATGTATTGAAGGTTTAGTGGCACAACGACATATAAATGTCGAATCCCCGAATTTTAAACGCCATGAAATTAACAAAAATATCACAACCTCACCATACAATAATATAAATATTTATAGCATTATTCATTGGGAGGTAAATCGAAACAACCTTGTAATATTAAACCGAAATCCATGTAACCGTCAAAATAAAGCTTAACAAGCATAACGACGACTTAAAACAACCTGAACAAAAGTGTTTATCCAAACAATATTTGATAGAACACCAAGTCCCACTGAAAATTGATTTATGATAACATTGGTGTTTTTTTTAAAAAGAAACCATTGAGCAACAAAATATTGTATATTATCAGCAAAGTCCTTAAATGCACGTGGTTGCCATTGGTAAATCATATGCCTTTAATGAATTATTCAAGAAAGAGAACAACATCAAAGCAAAAGCCCATTATTAAGAGTAGAAATTAATGACTGCAATATCCAATATTAGGAACACATGAGATCATGATATTAACAGAAAATTAATATGTTATTCTAAAGCTTAATATCCAATATTAGGAACACATGAGACCATAATATTAACAGGAAATTAATATGCTATTCTAAAGTTGTGATTACAAGCGGAAGCTCGTTTCTTCAAACATAACCCACACCAAGCTAGTAAGCAAGCAATGTTACTTCAAAGTAACGAAATGCATACAACAACCCAATCACAAAGATCAACTATATACCATTCAATAATTTTAATTCAAACACAACCTGATATAAAATAATCCAAACACAACTTGGTATAAAGTAATCAGAACCTGGTATAAAATTGAAAGAGATAAAAAAACTAAACCTTTTGCGACAAATCGAACTGAGAAAGCACATATAAACAAACTATGTATAGTAAAGTGCAGTAGAAAAATCAACTTTAAATTGTTACCGCGTCGTCGAACCACCACTGTTGTTGTCACTAGAGTGAATCAAACTCATTCCCGTGACTTGGTCCAACACTTCAACTTGCTCAACCAAGTCGCAAAGTGACCTTGAACTTCACCGCAGATGGAATATGTGGTGGCAGTGATTTCCGGAAGATTATAGATCCGGTAATGGATCTGCTTGAGGTGATTGAAGAGTCGAAATGGAGAAGTAGATCGGAGATGCGAGTCGCGTGTGTGGTGGTACGGCGGTCGGATTTTCCTTGTTGAAGAAGAAGATTCGGAGAAGGAGGGTTTATGAGGGTGAAGCGGAAGAAGGGCGTTGCGACGGTGGTGAGAGGTTAGTGGGTTTATGGTGTTTGACGCGGCGAGGGCGGAGGTTGTTGGGATGAAGTTCCGGTGGGATTTTATAGTGTGTTGGTTGTAGGAAGTGGGAGGTAGTGATTTGAGTGAGGAAGATGGGATTTGAGGTCAAAGCTTATTTGTGAGAGGAGAGAGTTCGTATTCTTTTTTAAAAGTTCTTTTTTTGGTTTTCCTTACTGAGTGTAAAGAGGGTGAGAGGTGTGTGGGAAGCCTCTTTTTTCAAGAAGAAGAGGAGTGTCCTTTTATTTCTTGTTTTTGTTTCTTTCTTTATTTTGTCAGAGTAACGTGTGAGAGAGAAACGTGTGGGAGAGTGTAGTGTGTGGGTGTGCCTAAGAGGAAACGTGAGGGAGAGAGGAAAGACAGAGTGGACAGTCTGAATACCAGCTGTAAAAAGAAGAACCCAATGCTAATTTCATTTTATTTTTTTAAAACAACTACCATTATTTAAAATTTTCTATTAAAAATTTCTAATAAGTATTTTGAATAAATTTTAATTACTTTAGTTGAATAATTAACCTAAAAAAATGATCGATTATAAATAAAAGTCGAATATAAATTTGCTCGAAAAATTAAATCGGGCACACTAAAATGATCAGTACAAAATATACTTATTGAAAATATACAGCGTTTCTTTAAATTTTGAAATAAATTTTCATCGGTTAAAAGGCTCAGGCGGGTCAAAACACAACTGAAACAGCTGCTGAAAAATACAACGAACATACCAGGTTAAACTACATGAATCATAGATTAATAATACTGGCGTCGACAATTTTAATTTCGAAACTTTTTATCTGCTGATTTTGTCCGTACTTGAGGAAAGATTCAACCGGTTTATCTGTATTTTCAATAAATTTATTCTGATTGATATTTTAGTTATTATTCATGATGGAATGCATGTCATGTTGTGCATATGATTCGAATTAAAAATGAAATCGATTTTACAAAAATTTAAAAATGGTCGGACAAAATTGGGGTATGACAGCTGCCCCTATTTCATTATCTTGAACTAGAAGGTAAGAATGGCAACAGTCTTCATACATTCATAGTGGAAGGTAATTAAATACGAAAAGACCCAAATTTTGTCCCTTGAAATGCAAGGAAGAAATGCAGGAAAAAAATGCAGTGAGAAATAGTGAGAGACGTTATCCTTAAGTGAAACGGAGCAGCCAAGACTTTTTGGGAGTCATCAGAATAGTATCTTGGACGTAATAGTCGAGATATGTTAGTAATGAAATGACATCCCTAGCTAAATCTCAAGATTTTCCAGGATGCTAAAGCAGTATAAAGAAAATCTGGCATGAGACTCTTCATATTGATGAAGCAGCATCTCAATAGTAAAAGTGAGATTCTCTGTATCGAGTCGAAGCAGCATCTTATATGATAGAATTAAGATGTTCAAGCAAAGGAAAGATACCTTAATTGAATCTAAGACTCTCCGAGGATATTAGAGCAGTATCTCTAAAATTTTTTGAAAATGAGACTCTTCATATTGATGAAGCAGTATCTCAAACGGTAAAAATGAGATTCTCTGTATCGAGTCGAAGCAGCATCTTATATGATAGAATTAAGATATTCCAGCAAGGGAAAGATACCTTAATTGAATCTAAGACTCTCCGAGGATATTAGAGCAGTATCTCTAAAAAAATCTGAAGTGAGACTCTTCATATTGATGAAGTAACATCTCAAACAGTAAAAGTGAGATTCTTTGTATCGGGTCGAAGCAGCATCTTATACGATAGAATTAAGATGTTCCAGCAAGGGAAAAACAATACCTTAATTGAATCTAAGACTCTCCAAGGATATTAGAGCAATATCTCTAAAAAAAATCTGAAATGAGACTCTTGATATTGATGAAGTAGCATCTCAAACAGTAAAAGTGAGATTCTCTGTATCGAGTCGAAGCAGCATCTTATATGATAAAATTAAGATATTCCAACAAGGGAAATACAATACCTTAATTGAATCTAAGACTCTCCGAGGATATTAGAGCAATATCTCTAAAAAATCTGAAATGAGACTCTTCATATTGATGAAGCAACATCTCAAATAGTAAAAGTGAGATTCTCTGTATCGAGTCAAAGCAGCATCTTATATGATAGAATTAAGATATTCCAACAAGGGAAATATACCTTAATTGAATCTAAGACTCTCCGAGGATATTAGAGCAGTATCTCTAAAAAATCTGAAATGAGACTCTTCATATTGATGAAGCAGTATCTCAAACAGTAAAAATGAGATTCTCTGTATCGAGTCGAAGCAGCATCTTATATGATAGAATTAAGATATTCCAACAAGGGAAAGATACCTTAATTGAATCTAAGACTCTCCGAGGATATTACAGCAGTATCTCTAAAAAAACTGAAATGAGACTCTTCATATTGATGAAGCAGTATCTCAAACAGTAAAAATGAGATTCTCTGTATCGAGTCGAAGCAGCATCTTATATGATAGAATTAAGATATTCCAACAAGGGAAAGATACCTTAATTGAATCTAAGAATCTCCGAGGATATTAGAGCAGTATCTCTAAAAAATCTGAAATGAGACTCTTCATATTGATGAAGCAGCGTCTCAAACTTATAAATGAGACTCTCCAAATAAATGAAGCAGTATCTTGAACAGATAAATGAGATTCTTCAGATAAATGAAGCAGTATCTCGAATATTTGTCTGTTGGGGGAACTTTTAAGAAAAGACTCCTTTTGAGGGAGACATACTGGAAATGCTCTGCAGGGGGAAAAGCTCATAAGAGACTTTTTTGGGTAACCTCTGCTTGGGGAGCGATGATTGTAAAGAAAAATGCCGGGAATATCATTATTAAAAAAAGTTGAAAAGTGATTTGCTGAGAAATAACCCTACGAGCCTATGTAGGGTAATAACTTCATTTGGAAATGAGGAATGCCCGAGACATATACGAATGACCTTGGATCCTGTTATTTTATATTTGTTTTTTGTATAATGTCCCACTTTAGGTGGGATTTCCATGCATGGGATGTATGCAAGTATGCAATTTCGCTAGGGATATTTGGCTGTAGGAATGCGAATGATTTTTATTTTGTTGAAATTCCCATTTTGTGGGAGTGTTATGCATGAGTATGCTGATGATTGATATGAATGTTTTTTTTTTAATTTTCTGTTTGGTAGGGAAACCATGTATGGATGATTCGTGTGATGCATGTGGGAATGCAACTAGGTAATTGGATGTTTTTGTAGGGTTTAATTCTTGATTGCCAATGAGGTTGGACTTTAAATGGGAACTGCCAGATGAGAACTGGTGAAGGAGATTGAACTGCCATATGAGGATAGCACTTGAAGGGTATGTTACCAGACGCAAACTGGTGAAAATAATTGAAATGTCAAACGGGACTGAATTTGTTTTTGTTTGTCAGACGGGAACTGATTTTTTTAAAATAGGCTACCAGACGAGAACTGGTGAAAATAATTGACTACTAGACGAGAACTGATATCGAAATAAGTGACCTACCAGACGAGAACTGGTATTAAGAGACAATTTACCAGACGAGCACTGGTATTTGGCAAATGATTGTCATGCAAGAACTGATTTTTGATATAGTTCGCCAGACGAGAACTGGACTTTGGAAATAAATCGCCAGATGAGAACTGGACTTTGGAAATAAATTTCCAGACGGGAACTGGGCTTTGAAATTAATTTCCAGACGAGAACTGGGTTTTAAAATAAATTGCCAGACGGGAACTGGGCTTTTGAAAAAGGTCGCTAGACGGGAACTGGGCTTTGAAATAAATTGCCAGACGGGAACTGGACTTTGAAATAAATTGCCATACGGGAACTGGGCTTTTGAAAAAGGTTGCCAGACGGGAACTGGGCTTTGAAATAAATTGTCAGACGGGAACTGGACTTTGAAATAATTTGCCAAACGAGAATTGGACTTTGGCGTCAGATTTTGGGTTTCAAGGCTTTTTGATGTCAGGTTCGTATTATGGGGTTAAACCCGATGAATTTTATGATATGTATGGTTTTATACTAGAGCAAAGCGACATGACTAATGCATGATGATGATTTATGTAATGATTGGAAGGTTTCCAAAATGCCCATGCGCGGGTATTGGAAGAGAAGGTTCTTTGCAGAAAGGCTTCTGTCTGCCAAATGGTTGTTTTATGGGATGATATCATGATTCCCCGACACTCATCTTGAACTCTGCATTTGCTGACGTGCGAAAAAGCTTTTGCTTGAACTGCTTGAAGACATGGAGAGGACTCGCTCCTGTATGGCTCATCTTGCCCCAATGTGATGGGTCTATGCAAAATGTTTACCTCGAGAGGATTTTGAAAGCAATTGTACCATAATTTGGAGATGGATTGCCCTAGAATTTTGATCCGTGAAAGGATTTATCCTTGGTTAACCGACTCTTGGAGCGGTTGACTTTTCTGTACTCTTGAGGTAGCTTGCCCCGGTATGAGCGTTGAAGCGATTTAACTCACCCTAACTGAATATTGAAGGGGTTTTCCACTGGCCACCAAAACCTCTAGGTGATCTTCCCCTAGTTAATAGAATTCTGAGATGATTTACTCTAGATCAAATAATTCTTGAAATGACTTGCCCCTGATTAACAGGTGTTTGGAGATTATTTAAGACTGGCCAATTCTTGGAGTAATCTTCCTATGATCAACTGATGTTTAGGTGGAATGCACCTAATTCGTGGGTTATGAGGTAGTCTTGATTCGGGTTAGCACCAACAAACGTCCAAGTTCCTCTAATTGTTATTTATTGTTGGAATTTCCCTGACGTCAAGTACTGACTTGCAGTTAAAATTGCTTGTTCAGAAATGGTAATTTTAATGCGATACTCATGCAAGTTTTGAAAAGAATTTACTTGAATGATGTGATAATGTGTGACGAGTGGACCATGAGTCCAAATGTAATGTTGATTTAGCAATTTAAAGTGTGAAAGACACAGCGGGAATAATGACATCGATGTTGAAGATTAACAAATCTTTAGGAGTCAGTTTACGCAACCTTGCTGTAATATGCTTTCGGAAATAACCCTACCTCAATTAGGTCTTTTGAGGGTTGTAATGTGGCTTGGTTCATGGTTATTGAAACAAAAGGATATAAGGCTCAAAGTTTATTTTAACCCACCCCTTCTTCATGATGATCTCCAATCCTACGTTCAATTAATTCGACATACACTTACTCTTACGAGATTTCAGCAGTGTAAGATCTTTTTGAAATGACAGTCACTTTATTTTGCTCTTCATGGATATTGGTGACCCTTTGATTCTTGATATGGTGGTCACTAAGTCTTGTTTTTATTTTGTTGAGGGTTTTCGTGACCTCCTTTGATTTTTGTTTTGATCCCTAACTTTTTCATGGACCGCTTTTTGAAGTTTTAGTCCATCTGGATTGCCCCGGTTTTTGCCTAAGTCTCCTTTTGGGGTATCGACTTAGCGGGCTTTTTATTGATTCCCTTTTTTAGAATGTGACTGCCAAGTCATTGGTCATTGAAGAACAACCGTCATAACTTTTGATTTTTTCAAGGTTCCTTCGACACTTCAGGATGTGTGCGAAGAATGTCATGTAGTTGATCCACATACTGGATAATTCATCTTATGATTTGAATGCATAGTCAGATTAACTGAACACTACCCTGCCCCAGGTTTAATGTAAGGTTTTTGTAAATCCGAAAGAAACTCCTACTTCTAGGCTCGAAGTGGTTGACTAGGGATTAACTCCTTATCTTTCCAGTGTTTGGGGATTTGAAACAATGCTTGTACATCATCAGTAGGATTTTATCCGAAAGCATACAGTCAACAATTATGGGTATTTTGTTTTCGTCATCCTCCCTCAAATCTTTGCTAAAACAAAAGTTATGATAAAGAAAAGTGAATGGGAGAAACACTGATGTATTTTTTGTTTTTGATATAAGAGAAGAAAAATGAGCGAATGCGAGATAATTAATTCAAAACATGCATCATTACTTCATCAATATTACCGTTAAAACAAACAATGTTTTAACACAAGCAGCTTTTAACAACAAAGAAACTAAAAATGCAAAAATAGAAACAAATTAGTCCAACGATTGCCAGTGTTGAGGATGTCTTCCTGTCTGAACTACTGGTATTAGGAGATACTCTATGAAATCTTTGAACTCATTCTGACGAGAGGTTAACGTGCACCAACAGGCTTCCTTCTGAAAAGGATATGTACCTTTTGTTGATCAATTGTTTCACTTTAGCCTTGAAAGCATTGCAGTCTTCAGTTGAATGCCCTATTGTTCCAGCATGATATCCACATTGCACATCAGGATCATATCCAGGTGGGTAGAGGTTGGGTAGGACCATTTACTGGAGTTGGAATAATATTCTCTACGACTGCAGTCAGTTGAATGTTGTCCTCCATCTTTTCTAAAGCTATCATAGCCTCCACAGGTTGGTCTACCTGGTTTTTTCATCGAGTCAAAATCTCCTCTTAATGCAATGTGATTTTGCTCCAATGCATCCATGGTTTTTCAAGAGCTACTCCAAGTCCGATATGAGTGTCGGGAATTCAACTGCGGGTTTTGGATAAAGGATGGATGAGTTTTTTTTTGTATATATTTTCTGTGAAAGATGATATGCAACGCATGATGAATGCAGATGTAATGGTATGTGTATGGATGTAATGACAGGTTCAGGATCATAGGTTCAAGGTGTTCTCATATGGATAAGAATAATGGGTGAATAACGGGTATCTCTAAATGATGGAACCCCATGGGTAGGCTCTACAGTTGATAGGTTCCCAGAGTCACAGATATTTCTTGAGGACGTCACTGCCGTGACGAAGACTCGTCAGACAATAATATCCTTAATAAGATCTCGTCTAGGTGAGGTCTTCGTATTGTCCCAACAAGGAAAACTCCATGAGGATTCTACTACACGACTCTCGAGTCCAGGGTTCTAACAAGGTTCTCAGAGTCATAGATCGAGGTTGGAAATATTACTGTAAGGTAATAATACGTCCAAGGGATCTCATCTGATTGGGGCTTTCGTATTAATCCAACAAGTCTGAAACTTCGTAGGTTAATACTATATAACCGCCGGATAGAGTGGGTTAAAAGGTCCCTAGAGTCATTGATCCAACTTGAGAATACTATCATCGTGACGAAGACTCGTCGGGCAACAATATCTCAAGAGAATCTCCTCTAGGCGGGGTCTTCGTATCGTCCCAACAAGGAAGACTCCTTGTGGGTGTCCACTACGCAACCACCAACTTAAACTTATGGTTTTTCTCAGACTCGGGTAGAGAGCCTATCTCACAAAGCACCGTTAACAGAAATCCCCAAATAAGACATAGTCAATAAATCACAATACAATAATTATGACAGAATAATAATAACAGAACAAAAATAACAATCAAACAAACAAGATTAACACACAATACAGAAACTGAACTAAATTAGGCTTCACTCTCTTTTGCTTGGAGCTAGTCCCCAGCAGAGTCGCCATCTGTCGCATCTCAAAAAATACGATTCCTTGCGATGGTCGCGGAAAAAATTATGTTCGAACATAGTCGCCACCGAACTTTATTTATCCCAATGAAGGAATAGGAAAATATCGATAAAACCTTTAGAAAATGGAATAACGGTCGTCACAACCATATTCGGGTTCGGGAGTAGATTACGCAAGAGGAAGGTATTAGCACCCATCACGTCCGTTGTACTCAGCGGGAACCTTTTAATTCAATTTCGCGATTTGAGTGTTAATTTATGTTTGTTTGTTATCTTTGGGTTATAAAATGTTGAAAATAAAAATGGATGAGAACCTCAGAAAGGAGAAAGGGGAAGTTTTTTTTTAGTGTGCTCGCGAAGATATAACAATCTCCTGCCTACGTATCCTTAAATAAGGAAATCAGAGCATTCGTAGTTCGGGAAACTACGATTGGTTGGTGTCTTTTACCGAACAACTGTTTAAATTGCGTTCTGAAGGCTAAACGTTGGCTTGTCTACTCTCGGCGGAGGCTTAAGCACTAGTTTGTTGTGCGCATTAGAAAGGATTAAACAGTGTTCTTTCTGAAAAGAGTCTTGGTCACATGAGGGTGACAAGTTGAATTAATATGTTAGGTGTTCTATTTATTTTGTTTCGATCGCACGAGGGCGAGAAAAAAAGATAGACTTGATGTGTTAAGATATTTTGGTTGGATGACGATTACTCGGATAATCGAGTAAGACAACTCGTATCCTAGCAGTCGGGAAAGGGAATAGAAGACTCTAGACCGCTTTCTGTTTCATCCTTAACTGTAAAAGGATTTAATAATAGTTAATGTGTTTTTGAATGGATGACGAGTACTCGGATAATCGAGTAAGACAACACATATCAAAGCATCATGAAAGGGAATAGAAGACTCTAGACCACTTTCTTTTTCATCCTTAATTATAAAAGGATTTTAATGATGATTAAGGTGTTTTGAATGGATGACGAGTACTCAGATAGTCGAGTAAGACAACTCGTATCCTGATACTCGGGAAAGGGAATAGAAGACTCTAGACCATTTTCTGTTTCATCTGAGTGATTATGAAAATAGGTTTATGTATGGTTAATGTATTTTAGAATAAACGACAAGTACTTGAATGACTAAGTAAGACAACTCGTATCCAAGCATTTGAAAAGAGGAATTGAAAACTCAAGACCATCTCCTTCTTTCATATAGTTTATTATGAAATGATTTGATTAATTTATTAATTTACAGAAAAATGACAATTGTTCGACTGACCGAGTAAGAAAACTCGTATTCAAACAATTGAGGAGAGAAGTTGAAAACTCAAATTCATCTCCCTTTTTATTTTGTTATTATGAAAATAATTTGATTTAATCTTGGTTTGGAAGTTTGTAGAGAAACTACAATTATTTGACTAACCAAGTAAGAGAACTTGTATTCAAATAATCGAAGAGAAAAAATTGAAAACTCAAAGTCATCTCCCTTTTCATTTCTTATTATTGTAAGAATGTTTTGATTTGCTTAAGTGGATTTAGAAATGATTATGAAACAATAGTGGAAGATGATGATGAAATAAGCCGGTCAATTTTTAATTAACAAAATTAATTGGTTAAGGCTTGATTAAAATGATTAATCAAAGTTAATTAAGATTAATTATCAAAATTAATTGGTTAAGGCTTTATTAAAATGATTAATCAAAGTTAATTAAGATTAATTATCAAAATTATTTAATTGAATCAAATAACCAAATTAATTAAAATTAATTAATCGTAATTAACTAATTAAACAAAATTTAATTAATTAATTAATTATAATTAAAAGAGAAAGAAGTAGGTGACGATGTCGATTTAAAAAGGTTGAATTGGATTGGTGGTAATGTGCTCAAACCGGTTTGTGCGAAATGACAACTTTATCAAATGTCATCCGCAAAGTCATAACCCGGTGAAATATCGTATTGATGTATTAAAGGTTTAGTGGCACAACGACATATAAATGTCGAATCCCCGAATTTTAAACGCCATGAAATTAACAAAAATATCACAACCTCACCATACAATAATATAAATATTTATAGCATTATTCATTGGGAGGTAAATCGAAACAACCTTGTAATATTAAACCGAAATCCATGTAACCGTCAAAATAAAGCTTAACAAGCATAACGACGACTTAAAACAACCTGAACAAAAGTGTTTATCCAAACAATATTTGATAGAACACCAAGTCCCACTGAAAATTGATTTATGATAACATTGGTGTTTTTTTTTATTTTAAAAAGAAACCATTGAGCAACAAAATATTGTATATTATTAGCAAAGTCCTTAAATGCACGTGGTTGCCATTGATAAATCATATGCCTTTAATGAATTATTCAAGAAAGAGAACAACATCAAAGCAAAAGCCCATTATTAAGAGTAGAAATTAATGACTGCAATATCCAATATTAGGAACACATGAGATCATGATATTAACAGAAAATTAATATGCTATTCTAAAGCTTAATATCCAATATTAGGAACACATGAGACCATAATATTAACAGGAAATTAATATGTTATTCTAAAGTTGTGATTACAAGCGGAAGCTCGTTTCTTCAATCCTTTTCTAGGCAATCAACATGGTTGTTCAAACATAACCCACACCAAGCTAGTAAGCAAGCAATGTTACTTCAAAGTAACGAAATGCATACAACAACCCAATCACAAAGATCAACTATATACCATTCAATAATTTTAACTCAAACACAACCTGATCTAAAATAATCCAAACACAACTTGGTATAAAGTAATCAGAACCTGGTATAAAATTGAAAGAGATAAAAAAACTAAACCTTTTGCGACAAATCGAACTGAGAAAGCACATATAAACAAACTATGTATATCAAAGTGCAGTAGAAAAATCAACTTTAAATTGTTACCGCGCCGTCGAACCGCCACTGTTGTTGTCACTAGAGTGAATCAAACTCATTCCCGTGACTTGGTCCAACACTTCAACTTGCTCAACTAAGTCGCAAAGTGAACTTGAACATCACCGCAGATGGAATATGTGGTGGCAGTGATTTCCGGAAGATTATAGATCCGGTAATGGATCTGCTTGAGGTGATTGAAGAGTCGAAATGGAGAAGTAGGTCGGAGATGCGAGTCGCGTGTGTGGTGGTACGGCGGTCGGATTTTCCTTGTTGAAGAAGGAGATTCGGAGAAGGAGGGTTTGTGAGGGTGAAGCGGAAGAAGGGCGTTGCGACGGTGGTGAAAGGTTGGGTTTATGGTGTTTGACGCAGCGAGGGCGGAGGTTGTTGGGATGAAGTTCCGGTAGGATTTTACAGTGTGTTGGTTGTAGGAAGTGGGAGGTAGTGATTTGAGTGAGAAAGATGGGATTTGAGGTCAAAGCTTATTTGTGAGAAGAGAGAGTTCGTATTCTTTTTTAAAAGTTCTTTTTTTGGTTTTCCTTACTGAGTGTAGAGAGGGTGAGAGGTGTGTGGGAAGTCTCTTTTTTCAAGAAGAAGAGGAGTGTCCTTTTATTTCTTGTTTTTGTTTCTTTCTTTATCCTGTCAGAGTAACGTGTGAGAGAGAAACATGTGGGAGAGTGTAGTGTGTGGGTGTGTCTAAGAGGAAACGTGAGGGAGAGAGGAAAGACAAAGTGGACAGTCTGAATACCAGCTGTAAAAAGAAGAACCCAATGCTAATTTCATTTTATTTTTTTAAAACAACTACCATTATTTAAAATTTTCTATTAAAAATTTCTAATAAGTATTTTGAATAAATTTTAATTACTTTAGTTGAATAATTAACCTAAAAAAATGATCGATTATAAATAAAAGTCGGATATAAATTTGCTCGAAAAATTAAATCGGGCACACTAAAATGATCAGTACAAAATATACTTATTGAAAATATACAGCGTTTCTTTAAATTTTGAAATAAATATTCACCGGTTAAAAGGCTCAGGCGGGTCAAAACGCAACTGAAACAGCTGCTGAAAAATACAACGAACATACCAAGTTAAACTACATGAATCGTAGATTAGTAATACTGGCGTCGACAATTTTAATTTCGAAACTTTTTATCTGCTGATTTTGTCCGTACTTGAGGAAAGATTCAACCGATTTATCTGTATTTTCAATAAATTTATTCTGATTGATATTTTAGTTATTATTCATGATGGAATGCATGTCATGCTGTGCATATGATTCAAATTAAAAATGAAATCGATTTTACAAAAATTTAAAAATGGCCGGACAAAATTGGGGTATGACACCTATCATCTCAACACAAAAGAAAGCATGAAACGCATTCCCTAACCTGTTTCTTCTGATGAAGCGGTGATGAAAATTTGGCAATGCCAGATGCTCATTCCTTTTGTCGTTGACAAGAAATTGGTTTCGTTTCATGGGCCTTTTGCATACCCAAAGTCCTCACCAAAAGCAGTCCAAGGATTTTTTTCCTGGTTATGGTTCTACTGCTCCTCCTTCCTTCGACAAGGCCAGAGTTATCGATGTTAGGTTTAAGGATTCCAAAGCCAGAGTCTCAGATCTATGCCTACTCCAGGTAATAAAGAATATTTGGCGTGGCTTAACAAAGTCCATAGGAAACACCAAGATTAGTGGAGGAGTGCAGGGATCTTCGATGCCATCCAAATCTCCAGGTATTCCCACTGCGTCAATCCTTGCATGTTGTTGGCTTCTATGTACTTCTAGGAGGATTCGAACGACACCTTCCAACTGCCATGTGGGATGCTGATGCCCACACTCTTCGACGTAGTGGCCATTACTGGCCTATCGCCGTTGGGAGATACCTTCGACCCCACACTTCCAACGGGAGTGTACTACGGCTAAACCTGACAGTCATGTTCTAAAAGGTTCCCATAATCATCATCTCATCTTTCGGATATTATCGGAAAAAACGACTACTCGTCCTCCAAAAATATTCTCAAGAGGGACTCTTATGAGTGTAGTATCGCATAACAATCGCATTAAGTCTTACACTTGAACGACCTCCGCACTACGTCCTAAAATCGAGCAAGTTCAGTTGAACACCACCAAACTTCCATCTCTGATTTCTCTCTTAATATGAATCTAGAGTGGAAGTGAGTGGCATAGGAGTGATGTACATCACTTCACCTTTCGAATGGTGCCTGGATCGTTCATTTTAGTTAGCATTTGAAACTCTGCATTTTTTGGTCTCCACCGGAGTTCACCGGAGAAGACGGTGGCGCTGGCCACCGTCTGTTTGCCAGATTCAATCTGAGCCACACGATGCATTTTCCAGATCTAATCCCAGCAGTCAATTGTTATGACTTTTGATAATGCGCCATGTGATTCATTTGACTAAGGACCTTGGTGGAAGCGCGCTCAGAGGCCGTGTGGTGTGCCAGCTCAATTAATGAGCCATCATCCAACGCCTCTCCTTTTTCATATTTTCTTATTTCTGATTTTATTTTCTTTTATTTCTTTTAATTCCATTTTATTTCTAAAATCCATATCTCTTTTATTATTGGTCCAAAAAATATGGGACCAATTGCATTATTTCTCTTTTAATTTCTAGTTTCTAAAAATGATTTTTAATATCTTTTATTTTATCATTTGCTATTTTTAAATAATTTTCTCTTTTCTGGTTATTTTAAATTCATTTTAAATAGTTTTTGACATTCAAAAAATACAAAAATATTTTTCTAACTTCCTTGAATGATGATGGATCTATGAAAAATATTCTCATCAATTTATTAATTGATTTGAGATTTATTTGAGATTTTAGTTCAATTAGGTTATTTTTCTTCATTTTTAATTGATTAAAAATAGTTTCTGACTTTTAAAAATGCTGAATTTTTTTGTCAAACTTTGTTTGACTTTGTTGAACTTGGGATAAGTCACTTGGACTTTTCAAAGTTGATTTGAAGTGAATTTGAAGTTTGACCTTTCTTTAATATTTTAATTCAAGTTTATTTTCAAATATTAAAAATGCCAAAAATAATTTGTTTATTTCTTGACTTCCAATCTTCATCTCACTTCTGTTTCTTATGGTTTGACCTTGATCTTCCCTATCTTTGGTCAACATTTGTGGATTGGTACATTCTATTTCACTTAATGCACTTTATTTTCTTCATTTCCATTATCCATCTTCTTCTTCTTCTTCTTCTTCTTCTTTTCTTTTTGATCAATGAGTTAAAGGTTGATAAGTTAACATTGATTATGGAGGTTTAATCTTCCTTGATTCAAATCTAATTCATCTTGATCAAATGATCAAGTGAATGGCTTTGCATTAAGGATATATTGCTTCTTAAATCATGCAAAGGACTTAAACCAATACAAGATCATTTCTCATCTTCTTTTTTTGGTATGGCAAGTTGTTGGAACTTGGTTCACTAATCAAGACTTCTAACTTGTGTTATTGCCTACATTATTATTGACCGACCTCAGATAGTTGTGACTTCTACACAAGTCCAATTACGATTGCTTAACATAGCGCTAAATTTTCCTTATGACACACTAACTACTAATACTAACCATAAACAATTAACATTTACTTTTATGCAATTTATTATTCTTGTACATATTATTCATTTGCTTTTCCCTTTGCTCATTTGAGCACATGTTTATGTTAATGCAATTTGCCTTTTGCTCACTTGAGCACATAATTGTGTATGTATTATTGTGCTTGTGTTTTGTTTGATTATTGTGGACCAAATGCAAAGGAATGGACAAATGGACTTAGTTTCTAGGATTCTCCCTATGCAAATTAGAGTAAAAGGACCTTAATGTGAAGGTGGATTAGAAGGACCAAACCTCTAAACTCACTCTTGTCCATTCTTGTTTTACTTCATGGAACTATTGATGTGTGTGCTTTTTGTGCTAGGGAATTCTATGAGAGCTCAAATTGAAGAACCATTGCCATGTTCACCCAAAGTGAAAGATACAAGATGCATTGAGGATCTCTTAAGAGGCTTGTTTGATTGTTGCTTGAGCCTACTATTATTTTTGCTTACATATTCCAAAGGATGGGAGCTACTTGGATCATCAATATGATCTCAAGAGAGGAACTCCATTTGTGGTCTTGTTTCTTATCCCTTCATCTCTTGTATGATTAGGACTTTAGCCATTCTTCTTCTTCCCTCCACTCTAACCCAAGCCAAAAATTTTGTGCAAACATTAACACTTGTTTTCAAACATTAGAAACCTAAGCCTTATGCTTTTGATTTTCAAACTTTCTTTTCATGACACTTATCTTGAATTGAACTTCTAAGTCAACTTTGACCATATTTTGTACATACTTCTCATTGGTAATACCACTCATTGAAATGCTTTTTTTTGTGGTTTCAATGGCCACTCTCTTAATCAAAACTTTTTCATAACCTTTAGCTATTAGGTTTTAGTTATCCTTGAGGTAGATGTAATACTCACTTATATCCTTAGTGATGGACAATGAGTCTTCCATGCTTATTATAGGGTTAACCCCTCACTAGCATGTTGAAGTTATCCTCACATGGTGGATTTGTGGTTTTGGGTTGAGTCTTCTCCCTTGGATAACAAAAGATCTTAAGGATTTTGGACCAATCAATTCACCAATTCATTTTTGAGGTTTTTACCCCGAACTACGAGGTTTTGATCCTAATCTTTTTTAAGATGGTACGTAGGCAATGGGTTCATCCATCCAAACACAAAATGTAAATAATTTGTATATTCTCTTCTCATCTCTTCAATCATGTTTGCACAAATAATTTTTCACAAAATACCAACCTTACAACAAGTATGAAAAGGGCTCCCTAGGAGTACCTAGGATGTTTTGGGTGCTTAAAACCTTCCCATTGCATAACCAACCCCCTTACCCAGATCTCTGACATTTTTACTAGTTTTTGATTTGATAAAGCTTTTAGGTTTTTGCTCGCTTTCTAACCATTCCTTTGGATAAATAGAAGTGTGGTGGCGACTCTACTTGTATGGTTTACCTTAGATTTAGTCAATATCTCTAATGGTAACGAATACCCCGCTACAGAAAAGCGCTGCTGGGGATCTTTGCCTAGTGGGTTTTGCCTACTTCTCATATTGTGTTGTATTGTAGTGTATATTGTTTTGTGACATATTTTTTGTGCAACTTGGGATTACTGTATTGTATGTAATGATTGAATTGCTTGATATATTAATTCCTTGTATGCTTGGTGATCTTTGTGAGAAGAGTTCTATACCCGAACTCGAGTGCACTTAAGATAGGAGAATGGCATAGTCTTGTTGACTTGTGTGGAGTTATTCCTTAGCAAGTTGACTTGCAAGTCCATTCGCTTGGTGGAGGTCATGTTGGGATCAATAATGTCACACAAGTAGTTGTGGTTAGACATTACTCTTTCCAATATAGACCTTAGAAGCCAAGGACCTTAGCGTACCAAACCCATCTTGGCCTATTCTTAAGATGTAGTGCGAAAGTCGTTCAAGTGTAAGATTTGATACGATTGTTACGCGATACTACACTCATAAGAGTCTCTCTTGAGAATATTTTTGGAATACGAGTAGTCGTTTATCCGATAATATCCGAAAGATGGGATGATGACTATGGGAACCTCTTGTAAAACATGTTTGGCAGGTTTAAACCCTAGTACACTCCCTCTGGGTGGTTCTTAACCGAGACTCCATGCTCATGACTTGCAACAAACCCTTGATTCATGGTTGATTCGTTCATGTATCCTTAATATCAATGGAACTTGGGTGTTGATAAGGTGTAAACCCTAATCCACCAAAATGGATGATTGATATTAAGGATGACATGATCCATCCCATGACCTTTGTTTGGTGTGCTTTGCTTGATCCTTGAGTGTGATTGTTGCATTCATGCATTCATGCACCCATTTGCATCCATATCATCAATAATGAGAAAAAAATTCAAGGAACTTAAGAGGTCTATTTGCAAATTTTCAGACATGGAAAGACAAAGAAGGAATACAAAGAAATACAGTTTTAGACAACCCGACTTGAAAGAGCTAAGGAATTTGACATCTTATGTACTAGATCCCTTGGGTTTCAAGGCTCGTTTTGGGAAGCTTCTATCCGTTCTGACTACTCAGGTGGACGAAGGATTGATGAGTGTATTGGTGCAGTTCTATGATCCCTTGCACCGTTGCTTCACATTTCCGGACTTCCAGCTTTTGCCTACACTTTAGGAGTATGCCTACCTTGTGGGTGCACCTATTCTAGACCAGTTGTCGTTTAGTGGCTTAGAGAGTGTTCCTACTTCTCAAGAGATAGCTGATATGTTGCATATAGATGAATCTCTAGTTGGTGCTCATATGACTACCAAAGGTGGAGTTCAAGGTCTCCCTTCTGAGTTCCTCACCACTTAAGCTACTATGTATGGGAAGGCCATGAGTGAAGACGCCTTTGAGGCCATATTTGTACTTCTCATCTATGGGCTAGTGTTATTCCCCAACATCGACAAGTTTGTGGATGTGAACGCTATTAGGATTTTTTCTACTCTTAATCACGTTCCTACTTTGTTGGGTGACACTTACTTTTCTTTGCATATGAGGAATGCAAAGGGTGGTGGTACCATTGGTGTTGTTTGCCTTTGTTGTACAAGTGGTTTATTTCACACTTGCCGTAGACGGTCGCCTTCAAGGAGAACAAAGGATGTCTACGGTGGTCCACGAGACTTATATCTCTCACTAATGATGATATCATTTGGTACAACCGTGTGTATGATGGTGTGCAGATTATCGACTCTTGTGGTGAATTCTCCAATGTGCCTCTTCTTGGTACATGTGGTGGGATTAACTACAACCCTGTTTTGGCACGTCGTCATCTTGGGTTCCCCCTAAAGGATAAACCCAATAACATTCTGTTAGAGGGTGTGTTCTTTCAGGAGGGTAAAGATCCCCAAGACTTGAAGGGCAGGATGGTCCGCACTTGGCGCAAGATCCATAAGAAAGGAAGGAAGGAGCTAGGTCCGAAGAATTGTATCGCTTTGGAACCTTATACTTCTTGGGTTAGGAGGAGAGCTTCCGAATACCTCATGCCTTACGAGTATCCGAGACCTACACCTTTGGTTGTGGCTGGGCCTTCAACCCTCCTTGACCAAGGAGTAGAGGAGTTGAGAGATGAAGACCGTTCACGTGCTTGGATCCGTGAACGAGAGGAGTTGCTTCAGCAGATCAAGGAGAAGGATGCTTTGATAGAATTCCTCGAGCATCAGGTTATTGATGATCCTGATGATGCATGGACTTCTCTACTTCCTCAGTCTTCCAAATTTTGGAAGAGGAAGTACGATCGGCTCACCAAGGATAAGGCAGATATGGAGGCAGCCTATGAGGAGGAGGTGAAGAGGCTTCGTGCATCTTATCTTCCGGTCTCTCGAGCTTTCGATGATTGTTTCTAGGGATCCATAGGATGATCATTTTCCTTCTCTCTTGTATTATAATTGGTTACCAATGCTGTACTTCTTTGGTGTAAAAATATTTTCCAGATATTATTGATGAGATATTTTCATATGTGACAAATGTTTAATATTTCCAATATTTGCAAATAGAACCCTAAAGTTCCTCTGATATAAAAACAAATCATATGCACAAGCATTGCATGCATCATGCGCATAAGCAGGTTTTGCTCCAGGCTTCTTGTCCTATGGTCTAACTCTGTGTTCTTCATTTATTTTAAAGACAAACTGACTCACCGGTACTACACCAGAGCCAACTCATCGAAACTGATGGATCATTTGGAATAAGAGAACCGCGAGCTGAAGGAGGAAGTAGCCAGATTGACTGCCCTGATGGAGTCATTCATGGCTGCCTAGAGCCAGTCTTCTTCGACACCCCCAACTCCTCTCCAGAGGACGGCCATTTCTGAGATCGCAACTTCTACTGTGCCTGCTGCAACAGCCCACTTTGCGCCATCTATGTCGGCCGGGTTCCCGTGGGGAATGCCCGCCAATTTTGTGCCAGAGGGTTTTACTCCTACTCTTGCTTCTTTGCCGACATCTAGCACGGTCCTTTCAGTGCCATCTCCCGTTGTGCACACATTACCAAGGGTTGAAGATACCATCTACCATTCTGAACCATCTGAAGGTCCAGATGTTTATGAGAATATGGATGACATGAAAGACCAATTCCTTAAGCTTCGCAAGGAACTGAAGACTATGAGGGGGAAAGACCTTTTTGGTAAAAGTGCTGCTGAGTTGTGCCTTATGCCCAACGTGAAGATCCCTATTAAATTCAAAGTACCTGACTTTGAGAAGTACAAGGGAAACACATGCCCTCTCATCCATCTTGTGATGTATGCTCGCAAGATGTCGACGCACACTGATAATGACCAATTGCTCATCCACTATTTCCAGGACAGTCTGTCTGGTGCCGCTCTCCGGTGGTACATGGACCTGGAAAGTTCGAACATCCGCTCTTTCAACGATCTTGGTGAGGCCTTCGTCAAGCAATATAAATATAATGTGGATATGACTCATGATAGGTACCAGTTGAGGGCAATGTCCCAGAAAGAGAAAGAGACCTTCAAAGAATACGCCCAGAGGTGGCGGGAGTTAGCAGCTCAGATAGTGCCACCCCTTGAGGAGAAAAAGATGACCAAGATCTTGTTGAAGACCCTGAGTTCATTCTACTATGAGAAAATGATAGCCAATGCTCCCTCAGACTTCACCGAGATGGTGAATATGGGAATGAGACTGGAAGAAGGGGTCCATGAAGGACGTTTGACTCGAGATGAAGTCTCTTCAGCAAAGAGATATGGAAGCTTTGCAAAGAAGAAGGATGGAGAGGCACGTGTTGTGTCTTCCCATGTCAAGAGAAGACCCTCTGTGAAGAGGAAAATTGCCCGCCCCATTAACAACCAGCATCAGGTGGCTCATATAGCACCTGTTTTTAGAGAAGCCCAACATTATCAATAACAACAATCTCAGCAATATCAGCAACAACAGCATCATCCACAACAACAGGCCTACCAGCCTCGAAACAACAACAACAATACCAGTACTAGCTACAAGAGGAAGAAGGTCACCTTTGATCCAATTCCGATGACTTATGTTGAACTCTATCCATCGTTGATTGATAGAAAGTTAATTACTCCACGAGACCCTCCCGCTGTACCTACCAACCCCCAGTGGTGGTACAAGCCTGAGCTTCACTGCGTATATCATTCTGGTGCTCCCGGACATGATGTGGAGAATTGTTATCCTTTGAAGACCAAGGTGCAAGACCTTGTGAGAAGCAGGATTTTGTTTTTCGAGGACGTAGGTCTGAATGTGAAGAAGAACCCATTGCCCGAGCATGGGAAATCTGTCAATATGGTTCAGGGCTGTCCTGGCAAGTACAAGGTCAAATACGTCAGTCATATTTGACAATCGCTGGTCGAGATGCATCGTTTGCTGTGTGATTATAGCCATTATGAACATGACCACGATAGATGTCGAGTCTGTTCTGTTAATCAGAGAGGTTGTTGCCAGGTGCGCAAGGATGTTCAAGAAATGCTGGATGAGGGAGTCATTGAGATCCTTCAAAACAGAAATGTTGACGAAGATGTTGTTGAAGTCAACGTAATTTCTCCGGTATTCCGGGTGCCTGAGCCTGTTGTCATCAAGTATGATGGTAGCAAGCAGAAGGTTTCTCCAGCTCTGACTATTAAGCCAGCCGGCCCGATACTGTACTCTTTTGAGAAGGCGGTCCCCTATCGCTACAATGTTGTAGCATTGGAGAATGGGAAAGAGGTGCCCCTGCCCTCTTCGTCTGTCATTAATATTACCGACGTCAGCGGCCTAACCCGCAGCGGTCGTGTTTTCTCGGCTCCGCCAAAGCCGCAAGCTGACATTCGAAGGAACGACAATGCTGATTATGCTGAAAGCCCGATTGGGAATGTTGTGAATGCTCCGAATCCGGCACTTGTTGCTAAACCTGCCTCTACGTTGAGAACTCCTGCTTCTGCTGGCCCGAGTGGCAATGCGAAAGAAGATTGTGATGAGATGCTGAGGCTCATCAAGAAAAGTGAGTACAACGTTGTAGATCAACTTCTGCAAACGCCATCCAAAATCTCTGTATTATCATTGCTGATGAATTCAGAACCGCACCGAGAAGCTTTGCAAAAGGTGTTGGATGTGGCGTATGTGGATCACGACGTCACAATTGAACAATTTGACAACATTGTTGCAAACATCACCGCTTGTAACAATTTGAGTTTTTGTGATGCTGATCTCCCCGAGGAGGGAGGAGACCACAACTTGGCGTTACACATTTCTATAAGCTGCAAAGATGACGCCATGTCCAATGTACTGGTAGACACTGGGTCATCATTAAATGTATTGCCAAAGACCACTCTTGCGAAATTATCATATCAGGGGCCTCCCATGAGGCAGAGTGGAGTGGTTGTGAAGGCTTTTGATGGGTCGCGTAAAACTGTGATTGGAGAGGTTGATCTCCCAGTCAAAATTGGACCAAGTGATTTCCAGATTACCTTCCAGGTTATGGACATTCACCCATCGTATGGTTGTCTCTTAGGTAGACCATGGATTCACGAGGCAGGCGCCGTGACATCCACCCTACACCAGAAACTGAAGTTTGTGAAAAACAAGAAGCTGGTGGTGGTAGGGGGAGAAAAGGCTCTCCTGGTTAGCCATTTGTCTTCCTTCTCTTATATAGACGCTGAGGATGAAGTTGGAACGCCGTTCCAAGCTTTATCTATTGCTGAACCTATTAAGAAGGGAACTCCTTCATTTGCTTCCTATAAAGATGCAAAGTTGGCAATTGAGCATGGTGCAACTGCTGGTTTGGGGCAAATGATTGAGCTGGAATACAACAAATCTCGGGATGGCATAGGGTATTCTTCTGGTGTCTTCAACAAGCAAGGGCTGTTCAAGAGCGGTGGATTCATCCACACTGGTCAAGACATAGAGGTTGTTGCTATTCTGGAAGAAGATGAAGAGGAATCTGGCAATTTCATCATCCCTGGAGGGATCTGCAATAATTGGGTCGCTGTTGATATTCCGACAGTTATCCATAAGTCAAAGTAATGTTCATTGTGTTTAAAAACCCTTCTCCCATGCCAAAAGGAGAAGTGATGACATCGCTGGCGCATAAATACAATGATATTTTTATTCAATAAATTCATGTTAAATGTTTATTTTTCCAATTATTTTCCCTTTTCGCTTTTGCATGAAATTGGTGATCACATAAAACCCATAAAAATAAAATCAATCTTCTCATCTGCATAATGATTTGCTTTGTTTGAATTCTAAAGTCTCTTTATATGCAAAATCATTATGCAGGTTGATCAAACCCATTGAACATAATGATCCAACACCATCTCCCAACTTTGAATTCCCTGTATTTGAGGCGGAAGAAGATGATTTTGAAGAGATTCCTGACGAGATTACCCGTCTACTTGAGCACGAGGAGAAGATCATTCAACCGCATCTTGAGAATCTGGAAACAATCAACTTGGGGTCTGAAGATTGTGTGCGAGAAGTGAAGATTAGGGCACTCCTGGAAGAGTCTGTTAAGAAGGGGTTGATCGAGTTGCTACGAGAATATGTCGACATCTTCGCCTGGTCATATGAAGACATGCCTGGTCTGGATACAGATATCGTGCAACATTTCCTACCTTTGAAGCCTGAGTGCGTGCCTGTGAAGCAGAAGCTCAGAAGAACTCGTCCTGATATGGCGGTAAAGATCAAGGAAGAAGTTCAGAAGCAAATTAATGCAGGGTTTCTGGTGACTTCTACATATCCTCAATGGGTGACCAATATTGTGCCCGTGCCTAAGAAAGATGGAAAAGTCCGAATGTGTGTGGACTATAGAGACTTGAATAAAGCTAGTCTGAAAGATGATTTCCCTCTACCACATATTGATATGTTGGTAGATAATACAACTAAATTCAAGGTCTTCTCATTTATGGACGGATTTTCTGGATATAATCAGATCAAGATGGCACCCGAGGATATGGAGAAGACAACATTCATCACACCTTAGGGAACATTCTGTTATCGAGTGATGCCCTTCGGTTTGAAGAACGCCGGAGCCACGTATCAACGAGCTATGACAACCTTGTTTCACGACATGATGCACAAGGAGATCGAGGTATATGTTGACGATATGATTGCTAAGTCGAGAACGGAAGTTGAACATGTAGAGCACTTGTTGAAGCTTTTTTAGTGTTTGAGGAAGTATAAGCTTCGTCTGAATCCCAACAAGTGTACATTTGGAGTCCGTTCCGGCAAGTTATTGGGCTTTATTGTCAGCGAAAGAGGTATTGAGGTTGATCCTGCAAAGGTTAAAGCAATACAAGAGATGCCTGCGCCCAAAACTGAGAAGCAAGTCCGAGGTTTTCTTGGCTGCTTGAATTATATTTCCAGATTCATATCCCACATGACTACCACATATGCGCCCATATTCAAGCTCCTCCGAAAAGACCAGTTGTCGCATCCGCGAAAAACAACCGGCGGGCTAAAACAAAACAACACAGAGCCGCCACCGTGCATTATTTATCCCAAAAGAGGGAAAGGAAACGCTCGAAGTAAACCTGGGAAAGACATGGTCTCGCGACCAAAGAGAATGGGATCGGGAGTCGGTTATGCGAAGGGAAGGTATTAGCACCCCTACGCATCCGTCGTACTCGACGGGATCTACGCTCAAAAGGAAAGAAAAAGGTTGCTAAAACTGCTCACAAACACACACTGGAACAACACAGGTGGGAAAACGGGAAAGGGCTCGCTAGGTATCGCATCCTATGCCTACGTATCTCATCTGGAATGAGAATCAGAGCTACCGTAGTTCGGCTCACGCACACCGAAACAAAACACACGCAAACAGGCAAACATGGAAACCGAACGCCAATCGCTGGACTTACATCAGACTCCGAACCAAACAAACCCACACTGGAAACCAAATGCCACTTGATGTACTTATATCGGACTCCAAGCACACAACAAGAGGATACGGAATGCCAATCGCTGGGCTTACATCCATCTCCTAACACACACAAAGGATAACAAACAACAAGTTACTAAGGAGTCTGGCACTCGAGCCTAGCAACTGTCAAGCAAACACACACAAAAAGAAAAAGGGTGCCCGGAGAGATCTCGCACGACCTCCTGCCTACGTACCTCATCTGGTATGAGGATCAGGGCAACGTAGTTCCCCTGAACAGGGGAGAAACTTTCTCCTAACCAGAGACTGGGAAATGACCAACTAGAAGGGAGACTGACTCGAGCCTAATAGTTATCATGTATTCCACAATGGTCCTAGGTTGAGTTTTCTATCTACTTGCACAGACAGCAAGCTAATCCTAAACAGGCAAAGCAAAGCAAAGCATGCAAGCATAATCAACACACAAAGCAAACATACACATAATTAGCACACACTATATACAGACAAAGTGGGCTCACACAAGGGTTAGGCTGCAAAAGCAAGCCAACTGTATCAGGATGATGTTAGCTCTTAACCCTAACATTGAGAGTTAGGGTGAAGCAGATGAAATAGGAAGTGAGGGGTGTGCCTCACAGCTCTTATCCCTGGCCTGGGAGAGCTTCAGACAAAGGAAGTGTGGGTTCAGAAAGTTGGAACCCTTCTACACTTATGACTGACTCAACATGGATCTTGGGTTAATATCCACAATGCATCAACACCAGTTGTGTGAGCAAAGGGATGACTCAACTGAATAGCAGGAGATGGATTGCACATCTCTTGTGTTCTGCCAATTGCCTTATCAAAGGTCTTTTCCTGCTTGGGGACAAAGATAAATAATCACAAGCATTGCCTCTTAAGGAGGACTTCAGACAGGTGCCTGACCAAGTAACAGGCCAGGTCTTCCAGACTACATGAAGTCAGTGAGTTATACCTCAATCGGTTAAGCAACCAAGCAACAACAAAAGCAAGTTCACAATGAACTATAGCAACTAATGTACCTGAAAACAATCTAACTCAGTCAGCACACAACTCAAACAGTCAAACAGACAGTTACAAGTCAACAGTTAATTGTACAGATGCAATGCATCAAGCAAAGCACAAGCCAATGCTCAACACCAATGACTTAGAAACCACCTACAAAACAAACTCAAGATTAGTTCAACATTGACCAATTGGTCAACTCAAGCAAGTGAATCAATTCCCTCATAGCCATATGCTTCCTAACCTGCAAACCAAGCTCAAACATGAGAAGCAAACCCCTAGGACAAGGCCTAGGGTCAAAGAGGGAGAAATAATTCAAAACAGAACATGAAAATTGGCAATAATCAAGTTCAATCAATTAAGAACAATGTCCAAGTGGTCTCACATTCATATCATACACCAATTTCATTTCACAAAACAAATAGTGCAAAACATGCAATTTGAAAGCTCATTGAAGCAAACAGAAAGAATCAATCCACATCAACTCAAGAATAATTCAATAAATCCCAAAAAAAGTCATGGCTAAACAGAACTCATTACATGATCATCATACCAAAATTCAAGTCATTTGGACAAGTGGAAGCATGTCAAATAAATTCCATAAGGCAAGGCAAGGCAAAACAAATTCAAATGAAGCACAATTTCATGCATCAACTTCACACAAGCCTAAAACAGAATCTAAACATGATAAATGCATCCAACCAAAACCATAACAAACTTCAATGTGCCTAGAATCAATGTGCAAAATTTCAAGTTCATATGATAAACATCAAGAATTTCACAAATCATCTAAGTTCAACACTCATCAAAGGTCCAAACATGACAAGCCAGAAGAGAAAATCTCAAACAAATCCAAATTGCATCCAAAAATTCCATAAAAATTCACAAGCAATCTTAACGTCATTAAGAAGCATCATGCAAAAATTCACATCATTTGGCATTCAATTGACATGGTAAATAAAATCCACAAATTGTCACACCTATATTCAACAGATCATATCTCATCAACCAGGAATGGGAAAAATGCAAACTCTATACCTAAATGTCCATTAAGGTGTCTATTTTGAGCATGCAAAATTTCAAGAATGTTGGATAAAATCTCATCATTTCATGAAGGATATGGCAAAGTAGGTCCAAAATGCATACACATACACAATCCCTAAGTCCATTTTAATTCCAGCCAGGCACAAATTGTGGAAAAAATCTCATAAAATTCTAGAGATCATAAGGAAAACAACAAAAAAAACCACACATTATTTGGACAATTATTCATTGAGATATTAATTTTTAAAGTGAATGAAAAAAATTAAAAGTCACATGATCAAGCATACATGGATAACATGGAATAATGATGAAAAATGCAAATGGCAAAATGTGCAATGCTCTCGCCAAGGATCAAAGGGAGTGTTAATTTGAAACTAGGCGCGCTACAGTGTGAAGCGCTGCGTTTCACTAAAGGACCAGGACACGTGGTCCAATACATGTCCTAGAAACAGGAAAAACCATGCAGGCAAGGCAGAAATGGATCAAACGCATTATGGATTTGAAAATTCTAGGGTTTATACGTGTTCTTCATCATTCATCAGCTCAAGAACAAACTATCACCAAAATGCACAAAACCTATATCATTAGCTTCATCTTTCCAAGCACATCACTAATCTAACATCAATTTATCCTAATTCTCAACAACATGCACGGATCGAGCCAAAGAAGTTTTGTACATCAATCTTAAAATTAACATAACTTTCTTATTTCTTGATGAAAATTGATGAAACAAATTGCAGATTAATCTACATCTAAAGATCTACCACATGCCTCCATTAATTTCATGAATTAGAACAGTCGAAAACTGACCTTCAATGATGTACAGAAGTGGAATCGTGACTTTCAAGCTTGGTAAGGTTGAAACAGATGCTCCTTAGCTTGCATATGCATGAATGAAGAAAGGTTTGGCTGTTAATCGTGCTTGAGAAGTCCAGAAAATCAAACTGCCATGGATAACCTTGTGCTTCAACAGTTCCAAATTCAGCTCGAATTCCTTGCAATCTTGCTTCAATCCAACTCAATTATGCTTCTTGGTGATGGTTTGATCAAGGAAACAACAATGTTTGTGGAGAAATTTGAAGAAAAGTGAGAGAGAAAAATTGAAGAGTTTTTGGAAAACTAGATCTAGATTTGAGAATTGTGCAATGTTAATCCAAAAACAGTCATGATTATGGTTATATAGGGTCTGTTAATGATGTTGGTAATCATGATTAGCCAAAATGCAATGTAATTAGTGAAATCAAGTGTTATGTGCAAATTAGCCAATCCACCCTATGCATACAATGAACAATGTAACAGTGCAATTTTCTGTCTCAATTCACTTGGAAATGTTGTGTAGAGCCAAATTCATGTGATTGGAAGTGAATCCAATGAATATTTTTCAAATTTGACTTTTCCCTCCAATTTTCAAATGAAAGTCCAATTTTTTTGTGATCAAAATGCATGAGATGTAATGCATGTTTTGGATAGCTCATGACAAGAGAAGAATGTTGCAAAAAATCCCACTCCATTTGGCCTTTTGGTTCAAAAGTTATGCACTTTTGAAGTTCAAATTTTCTTGACCAAGATTGATCCATAACTTCTCAACCACACATGAGAAATTCATGTTCTTGGACTTTTAGGAAAGGTGAGAGCAAGATCTACAACTTTCATGTTGGACAAAATTTCATTTGAAGCATTTTTGGACATGTAATCTTGAGGAGAAAACCTTTCCATTTTTGGCAATTTTGAATTACAAGTCACTTTCTATTTTTGGAAAGTTTTCATCTGACTTTATTTTTTCCAATGTTAATGTTTGAAATGTCAAATAAAACTTGTTTGGACATGAATGAAGTGTCTCTAACCCTCTCCCACCTCCAAATCCATCAGTTGACTTGGTTGACTTTTGTTGACTGATAGATGAATTTCAGCTTGACTGTTGAGCTTGAGCCTCAATCTTCTGATGAAATGGCTCCATAATGAAACCCTAGCTTCCATAAGCTCAATGAAACCATATGATGATCTCTCATCTCAATGAAGACCTCATCTCCTTAACAAGCCCTGATTGGCACAATGCAGATGATTAGGGTTGACCAGAGAACAAAACCCTAATCCCAAGGAAAATGCTCAAGCACAATGAACCTCTTGGTGATGATAAGACCATGATGATGATGATGTACCATTTCAACCAAGATGATGATCAATCTCCTTGAGGAACCAAGAAACCCTAATTTTAAACACAAACCCTCAGATGGCTAGTGATCAATTCATGAACCCTCAAGCTTGCATCTTTTAACCTCTTTATCTTCTGAGCATGACTCAGGAGGATGACTTGCTTGTTGTTGCCATATGATATGCAAAGATGCAATGCCTAATATCCTAAAAATGCAATGCAATATGCTAAGCCAGTCCCAAGAGAGGAGGGCAAATTTTGAGGTGTTACAGCTGCCCCTATTCAATCCACTGTGAACCTGTCGATATGAATAGCCTCGGCTTTCAGATGATCAGGGTGAAGAGTGATTGAATACCAAGAACAGACGAACAATTTGCACTCTGATGGGAAAATAATTAACAATGCCTGTCAGAATTGGCGAAGAAGCAATCTTGAAAATAACCCGTATGGTACGGAGAAAGTCGGCCTGAATACCGCGACAGGAATATCTGGATAAACGGTAACACAGAGATAACCATGGCCTGAACACCGCTCGTCAGTCTGCCTACTGAGCATCAGAATATGAGAGTATTGATGTCGGTCTGAATACCGGGAGATTGGCATGACTGCCCAACAACTGGCCTGAATGCCACTTTGGTCTAAACACCACTTCGGTCTGGATACCGGAAAATTGGCCTGACTGCCGCAAGCTGCATCGATCTGAACTTCGGAAGCTTCTTCACCTGAACGTCAGAAAATTGGCCTGAGCGCCGCATCGGTCTGAATACCCGCCTCGGTTTGAACACCGGAAAACTGGCCTGACTGCCACAAGTTCTTCAACCTGATCGTTGGGAACTTCTTCGATCTGGAAATCGGAAACTTGGTATGAACACCACAAGCTTCAACCTGATTGTTGGAAACTTCTTCGATCTGGAAATCGGAACTGGCCTGAGTGCCACAAGCTTCAACCTGATTGTTGGAAACTTCTTCGATCTGGAAATCGGAAACTGGTCTGGAAACCATCAACTGGCCTGAACGCCACTTCGGTCTGGATACCGGAAAACCTTCATGCCTATCAGCATCGGCAGAGATAACAAAACAGGGATAAGTGAGTCAGCACGCGTGCCAACGACCCATACCGGGGATAACAAGCCACAAACCAGCTATTCTCTATACCGCCCTAGCCAACGAACCCTTTGCCTTTAGCTGGGGATTATTCTTTCTCTTGTCTTTCCTCTTTTTGAACCCCGAAACTTCTCTGATTATCATTCCCATCTCTACTCGACAGAAACTCTTCCTCCAATATCGCACTACTGGGGAATAACTGCTGATTGAAATACGGTGCCAAACTCCTCGGAGTAACACCTTCACCTTCGGGCAAAACCACCCCTCAAACGATAACCACGGTCTGAGACTAGCTTATGCTTGCAATAATGATGCATGTCTTTTTTCAGCGTAATGCTCCATAATCATGGAAATGCTACGCGATTTATCATACAATATGCTATGCTTATTCTATATGATGAATGTATAAAAAAGTATCCCCCTCAAGGGACTCTTCTGGGGAGCTCGAGACACTCTGCTGAGGAACTCGCCATTGCTCCAACTCCACCCTGCTGGGGAATAGTAATGCTGCTGGGAAAAAGGCAACCCTTGCTGGGGATAAACCTCCACTGAACCCGATCCGCTTGGGGACATTACTGGGGTAAGAACCACCAACGCACTCTGTGGGGAAACAACGGTCTCTGACTTGCTGGGGGTACAAAACTCCCGACTCTGCTTGGGGAAACCACCACCCACAGATACCTCCGCTGGGAAACAGCAACCTCCAAGCCTGGCTACTGAGGAAACAACGATCTCACCTGCTGACGATATAACCATACCGACCCTGCTAGGGAAGCCACAGACCTTGAATCTGCTGGGGAATTTAGTCCTCACGACTCTGCTTGGGGAGATGAGGAAAGTCTGGTATTGAACACCCGTCGACTCGTCGAACCATGGCATTCATCCTCCAAATCCATTGTCAGCTTTCCAATTTTGAGAACTCCCAGACTCGTCTGGACTTTTCTAATTCATCACCTTGTACTCCCGACCGCTCCGTACTCGACGGAGAGCAAACTCCTGGGATTTATACAGACTTTTCAATCTTCAGACTTTGAAGAGTCTTCTTGATTAACATCCAGGATCGTCGTACGTCTTCGTCGTCTTTTCACCATTCTTCTATTCCTTCGTCCCTGATTGGACTCCGTGGGGATTGTTTTTTCAAAAGCTTCCACATCATCACCTGCAAGTGAGTGAAAATATCTAACAGCACCTGCAAAAGAGATCGTTAGATAAAACCGTGCCCCAGGCGTGTCAAGATCTCAACACTTGGGTCACTCAACCTTCCGAATAAGATTTCAAATTTTCAATCTTATAAACATGCATTGGAAGGGACCTGTATGTCTTAAAATGCAAGATTCTTTATCAAAATATCTGGATGTTTTTGCAATCAAAGCGGTAATGAAAAACAAAAACAAAATTATTTGACTGAATATGCATTTTATTGATTGTAAAGGTGTGGCTCAAACGAGCAATACAAAGGAAGCAATTCCTGAAAAGAGGTAATTGCGCACAAAAGGAAAAATCTATCTTAATGGCAATGTGAAACCCTGATCTCATCGAGTTTCAACTTGGTTACACCCCATATGCCCTCAGACTCTCCGTGCTTTCTGCCTTCTGAACAAGACGTTTCCGACTGATCCCTACCGGGTATTATCCTGATGCCTTAACCAAAGCGCAAACGATCATGCCAGACGCAGTTGTTCGTTTCAATCCCTATTTTGCCTGGACCGCCCTTTCGGGTTTTCAGTCCACCGGGATACCCTTTTTTGCCCAAGTCGCCTTTTCAGGTTTTCGACTTGCCGGGTGTACAATTTTTCTTTTTTTTTATCCCTAATTTTTGCCCGAACCTTTTCTTTCTGTTTTTTGGTTCGCCGGGATGCCCATTTTTGCCTGGACTCTTTTATTCTTTTCGTCCAGCGGGTCTCTTTATACGAAGTATTTTTTAACTACGTCCGCATTCACAGGGGATGGAAAATCTTCGCCATCCATGGTCGTTAACAACAAGGCTCCGCCAGAGAAAACCTTCTTGACCACGAATGGACCTTCATAATTGGGTGTCCACTTGCCCCTACGATCGTTTTGAGGAGGAAGGATCCTTTTCAGCACCATATCACTCACGTGATACACACGAGGTCGCACTTTTCTGTCAAAAGCACGCTTCATCCTCTGCTGGTACAACTGCCCATGACAAATGGCCGCCAGCCTCTTTTCCTCAATCAGGCTTAACTCTTCATACCGGGTCCTTACCCATTCAGCCTCTTGCAACTTCACGTCCATCAGGACTCTCAAAGAGGGAATTTGAACCTCAACCGGTAGCACAACTTCCATCCCATATACGAGTGAGAAAGGAGTTGCCCCAGTAGACGTACGCACCGACGTTCGATACCCATGCAACGCAAACGACAACATCTCATGCCAGTCTTTATAGGTCACCACCATCTTCTGCACAATCTTCTTAATATTCTTATTGGCCGCCTCAACCGCCCCATTCATCTTTGGACGATAAGGAGAAGAATTGTGATGTTCGATCTTGAATTCCCGGCACAGTTCTGCCATCATCTTGTTGTTCAAATTAGAACCATTATCAGTAATGATTCTCTCGGGAACCCCATACCTGCAAATGATGTCTCTCTTGAGAAATCGGGCAACGACCTGCTTTGTCACGTTTGTATAAGAGGCTGCTTCTACCCACTTGGTGAAGTAATCAATAGCCACTAATATGAACTGGTGCCCATTCGAAGCCGTAGGCTCAATCTTTCCAATCATATCAATGCCCCACATAGAAAACGGCCACGGAGACGACATCAAGCTCAATGGATTTGGAGGCACGTGCACCTTGTCAGCATAAATCTGGCATTTATGACACTTCCGCACGAAATTGAAACATTGGGCCTCCATTGTCATCCAGTAATAACCTGCCCTCAGCAGCTTCTTCACCATCGCATTCCCACTGGCATGGGTACCGAACGATCCTTCGTGGACCTCTTTCATTAATTGGCTTGCTTCTTTGTCATCAACACATCTGAGCAAGACCCAATCGAAATTTCTCTTGTACAAAACCCCATCCTTATTCAAGTAGAACACCATGGCCAACCTCCGCAGAGTCTTTCGGTCCTTCTTGGATGCTCCCTTAGGATACTCTTGAGTTTCCAGATAGCGCTTGATATCGTAATACCACGGCTTCTCATTATCAGGCACTGTGTCAACAACAAACACATAAGCCGGTCTATCCAGACGTCCCACCTCAACACTGGGGAACTGATTCCACCACTGCACCTTAATCAAGGTAGCCAGAGTAGCCAAAGCATCTGCCAAAGGATTCTCCTCTCTAGGCACATGATGCATCTTCACCTTGGTGAAAAACGTCAACAATCTCCTCGTATAATCCCGGTATGGCACTAAATGAGATTGATGCGTATACCATTTTCCGTTAACTTGATTTACAACCAGAGCTGAATCTCCATATATAACAAGGTTCTTGATCCTCAAATCAATCGCCTCTTCAATCCCCAAGATACAAGCTTCGTATTCAGCCACGTTGTTGGTGCACTCAAATGTTAGCCGGGCAGCAAAAGGAATGTGGGATCCTTTCGGCGTAACCAAAACAACACCAACACCGCTACCATTCACGTTAATGGCCCCATCAAACATCAGAATCCATTCGGATTCAGGGTCAGGCCCCTCCTCCGGGATTGGTTCCTCACAATCTTTCGATTTGAGAAACATGATGTCCTCATCAGGGAATTCGAACTTCATCGGTTGATAATCCTCAATGGGTTGCTGAGCGAGGTAATCAGACAATACGCTCCCCTTGATTGCTTTCTGAGAGGTATACTGGATATCATACTCTGTTAAAATCATTTGCCATCTCGCAACCCGTCCGGTCAATGCTGGCTTCTCAAAAATGTACTTGATTGGATCCATCTTGGAAATCAATAAAGTGGTATGAACCAGCATATACTGTCTCAGTCGGCGAGCAGCCCAGACCAAAGCACAACAAGTTTTCTCGAGCAGTGAATATCTTGTTTCACAGTCGGTAAACTTTTTGCTAAGGTAGTATATGGCATGCTCTTTTCGACCAGACTCATCATGCTGCCCCAATACACACCCCATAGACCCCTCGAGGACTGTCAGGTACAGGATTAACGGTCTTCCCTCTACAGGAGGCATCAGAATCGGAGGCTCCTGCAAATATTCTTTTATCTTTTCAAATGCCGCTTGGCAATCATTATTCCACCTGACCGTTTGATCTTTTCTCAATAACTTGAAAATTGGTTCACACGTGGCTGTTAGATGAGATATGAACCGTGAAATGTAGTTCAATCTACCTAAGAAACCACGAACCTCTTTCTCCGTTCTCGGTTCAGGCATTTCTCTTATCGCTTTTACTTTAGCAGGATCAACCTCGATTCCTTTTTCACTTACAATAAACCCCAGCAATTTACCGGACCGCACTCCGAAAGTGCACTTGTTCGGATTCAACCTCAGTCTGAACTATCTCAGCCGGTCGAACAACTTGGCCAGATCTACCAAATGCCCCTCTTCTGTTTGGGACTTTGCTATCATGTCATCAACATAGCATTCGATTTCATGATGAATCATATCATGAAACAAAGTCACCATGGCCCTCTGATAAGTAGCACCGGCGTTCTTGAGACCAAATGGCATCACCTTGTAACAAAAAGTGCCCCATGGTGTGATGAACGTTGTTTTCTCCATATCATCTGGCGACATTTTGATTTGATTATAGCCAGAAAAGACATCCATGAAGGAAAACACCGAGAATTGAGCTGTATTATCTACCAACACATCAATATGAGGTAATGGGAAATCATCCTTCGGGCTAGCTCTGTTCAGATCTCGATAGTCCACACATATTCTTACCTTCCCATCTTTCTTCGGCACAGGCACAATGTTTGCGACCCAAGGCGGATAATTAGTGATAGCAAGAAAACCAGCATCCCACTGCTTCTGCACTTCCTCTTTAATCTTCATCGCCATGTCGGGTCGAGTCCTGTGCAACTTCTGCTTCACTGGAGGACAATCTGCTCTCAACGGTAGCTTGTGCATAACGATATCGGTATCCAACCCTGGCATATCCTGATAAGACCAGGCAAAGATGTCGACATACTCTTTCAACAAGGCCATCAGTATGCTCTTGACACTTTCCTCCAAAGCAGCCCCGATTTTCACTTCTTTCTTGACCTCGGCGGTACCCAGATTCACCATCTCAACTTGCTCTTCATGCGGCTGAATCACCTTCTCCTCTTGTTTCAACAACCTGGCTAATTCCCCCCGCAGTTCACAATCTTCTTCGCCTTCTTCTTCGGCATGATAGATCGGATTGTCGAAGTCATATGAGGGTGTAACAGGATTGTTATCAATGAGATCCGGAGAGAGATCGCATCTGCATGAATGTGGATTCATGCATTGCTTTAGAACCGGAGCGAGACAAATTGAAAAAGAAAAATGAAAACATTGCCATTTTTATTTTGTTTTTATTTTTAAACTGCAAAAATAAATGAAAAACAGGGAACACCGCTTTTAACTGAAAAACATCCTTTTATTTATGATGCAAGAAATTTGCAAAATGAAACATGAGGTGGCCCTTACAATGAACCATTACGTGTCGGGCAACGCGTATGGCTTTCATGCAGATAAAATTGAAAAACAGAAATTATTACTCTTCAAGCAGAGTGACCCTGATGATCTTTTCAGCCTTCCAGTTCTGGATTCCCATCCCTGGTGCGCACGACTTTATCCACCGATCAATTTTGCAGTCACTATCAGCTTCATCACCCACCATACAGATGTGATCTGGATCCAGCATTCCAGCACTGGTGAATATGACCGACGTACGGCGTCCTCTGCTTGGTCCCAACGAGCCTCTGCCCGGCTGATAACCCACTCCAAAGCGGTCTTTCTTGGCGGAGATATCCATCATCCTACCCCAACCAGGAGCCTCTCCATTCTTCACCACCTCAGCGGCCTACTTATACGAAGATATGGACGGCTTCTCCTCCTCTTTGGCAAAAAGAGCATTTTCTACCTTAACGGTTTCGAATGCTTGACTCGGGGTTTCCCATATCTCATCGTCCATTTCCACGTACTTGAACGAGGAAAGGTGGCTAACAAAGATATCCTCCTCTCCGCACACGGTGACGACCTGTCCTTCCCATATATATTTCAGCTTTTGGTGCAAAGTCGAGGTTATTGCCCCAGCAGCATGGATCCATGGACGACCCAACAGGCAACTGTATGCCGGCTGAATATCCATGACATAGAAAACAGACTTAAACACCTCTGGTCCAATCTTCACCGGGAGTTCAACCTCTCCGAACACAGCCCGCTTTGAACCGTCAAACGCCCTCACTATCAGATCAGTAGGCGTCAGGATCAACCCTTCACAGTTCAGCTTCGCCAAGGCTTTCTTTGGCAACACATTCAAAGAGGAGCCAGTATCAACTAGCACATGCGAAAGCACGACCCCTTTACATTCCATTGCAATGTGTAAAGCCCGGTTATGATTTCTCCCATCCACAGTCAAATCCATGTCGGTGAAACCCAATCCATGACTGGCATGAACATTAGACACCACCGTCTCCAACTGGTTAATCTTTATCTCTTGAGGAACATAGGCTTTCTTCAGAATCTTCAACAAAGCCTCTCTATGCCCCTCAGAGCTTAACAGCAATGACAAGATTGATATCTTGGATGGAGTCTGCTGCAGATGGTCAACAAGCTTGTACTCAGACTTCTTGATGATTCTTAGAAATTCTTCTGCTTCATCATCAAGTTCTTTTTCCGATCCACCAGGCACCGGTGTCACTACAGGAGTACCTTCATTCACCACTGCTTGTTTTCCTTTTGCCCTGGCTAAAGCCTCGGCCTTTTCTTTCTTTTCTTTTTCTCCTTCCCCACCCCTCAGAGCATCGGGAGCAAACAGTCTTCCGCTGCGAGTGAAACCACTAGGTCCGGTGTTATCCACCTTTGAAACGGTGGTTTCACTAGCAGTCTGATCCTCCACTTTCTCTCCATTACAATACACTTCCCCACCATAATGCCATGGCACGGCATCATCTTTGTCATAGGGAATTGGTCCAGGTACCGTGATGGTAACTGGAGCCGCCTCAGCCAGAGTTGACAAATCAACCGGGTCGAAGTAGATCGTTATGGTGGAGACATCATCCTTCCCCAAACCAGCCTTCTCAACCCTGATACTTCCCTCGTCCATCAGCCGTTGGACAGTTTCCCTCAAGAGTATACATCCCTCAGTAGCAATCATGCACGCAGCACAATCATCACCACAGCCCGGATAGACCCTATTCAACAACAACTGCCGCTTGACCTCAGCCAAAGGAGTCCTCAATTGATCAACATTCAACAGCCCGATTCTGTTCTCCTCAGAGATAGCATTCACCCCCCTTTGACCATGCGTGGGCATGGGATTAGCATTCACATTGGGAGACGGTGCAAAGTTGATAGCTTTTGAATCCACCAAGTCTTGGACTACATGCTTAAAAGCTTTGCAGTCCTCTACATTATGCCCAGGAGCACCTGAATGGAATTCACATTTAGCATTTTCATAAAAATTGGCTGGCCTCTGATCAGGTCTCAAAGGTGCCAGAGTTCTCAGTTGTACCAACCCCAGATCTTTCAGCTTCTTCAACAGGAAAGAATAGGTCACAGGCGGCCTATCAAACTGCCGATCGTTCATTCTTCCCCTGACCTGATATCCAGCCCTCTGCGGTCTATGCTGAAATGGTTGTCTTTGTTGTTGCGGTTGTTGCTGTTGCTGTTGTGCAGGCTGACTATCAGCAGGAATAGTTACCGCAGCGGTGTGCTGAAAGTAACGATCCCTACTTTGTCCTCTTTGGGTGTATACAACACTTGTATCACCCTCTTTCTTCCTTTGGCCGTTTCCGAAGGGCTTCTTCGATCCTGATGACGAAGCATTACCACCCTGGATTTTTCCCAATTTCAGCCAACTCTCAATTCTTTCCCCAGCCACCACAATGTCTGCAAAGTTGGTCACCGGACAACCGACCATCCTCTCAGCGAATGCCCCCTGCAGGGTACCCATGAACAAATCAGACATCTCTCTGTCCACTTACGGAGGTTGCACTCTGGCAGCCAACTCCCTCCACCTTTGAGCATATTCTTTAAACCCCTCACTTGACTTCTGAGACATACCCTGCAGCTGGGTACGACTAGGAGCCATATCAGCATTGAACTGGTATTGTTTAAAGAATGCATCACCAAGATCCTGCCAGCTCTTGATGTCAGAAGATTTCAGCTTGGTGTACCATTCCAAAGATCCTCCAGACAGACTGTCTTGGAAAAAGTACATCCACAGCTTCTGATCCATTGTATATGCAGAAATCTTGCGGACGAAAGCCTGAAGATGAGTTTCCGGGCAGGAACTCCCATTATACTTATCAAATGCGGGCGCTTTGAACTTCTGCGGGATCACGATCCCCTCAACCAGCCCCATATTTGACATGTTTACAACCCCGGGAGTGGCATAGCTCTCTAGAGCTCTGATTTTCTCTGCCAGCAACTGAATCTCCTTATTCGGTGGTTGGGCACCGTATTGCCCAAACGGCTCATTGTGCATAGAGAACTGATCAGCTTCCCTGTCTTCCTCTCTGTCATCATCGACCCCAAAGAATGGAGGGAACAAACTATCCTTCATATTATTGCCCATTTGACCGGGTTGACCACCTGTGGCGACGCCAAAACCACCAGCATTGTTCACTACGCCCACAATCGTCCTTTTTCCTCCGTCTCTAGAGCCACCAAGCCCCTGGTTGGAGACACCATCCAGGTTGACACCGCTGTTGGCAACTGAAGCCCGCTCGAGCTTCTCAACTTTATCAGCCAGTGCTTTCTGACCAACTGCAAACCCTTGCATGATGTTGATCAGTTCGTTCATTTTGTCCTTCAGCTCAAGAACATCTGTGTTTGGTAGATCCATCAGCCTTGGAGTGTTGCGTCTGGTGAAATATCTGTGAGGGCGTGTTGAGTGCAAAGGTACAACTCTACGAGCACGAGCAATGATTCCTAAAACAATCAAGCACGTTAGAACCGATACCTGCAAAATAAAAACACGTTATTATGATCATGCATGAATGCAATGTATATCCACATAAGGAACACTTTATCTCTCGATCCTGGCTTCATCGAGACAGATAATAATCCGGCGGCAATATTCTGACATTCATCATTTGATTTCATCATACAGACCAGAGATATATGATTTAGCAAAATACCACCCAACCATGTGTGTGCTGTGTGAGTGCATACGGTAAAGCAAATAAAGCTTGAAGATCGATCACTGAATGAAAACAATCATGCATATCACGAGTGCACAATAAGCGCCATAGTCATACATCAAAGCTGATATAGATCAAATACAATCCTCTAGAATCAGAAAGGAAATACAAGCAAATGAATTCCGTCAACAGGCCTGACGGTAATCCACACAAAAGAAAGGTCTAATCTGATGAAGGTCCCACAGCAGGCCCTATATCATCAACCATCTTTGCAAACTCTGCGGCGAACCTGAGCTCGGTGTTCTCCTGCTGCAATCTCCCCACCTCCTTCTGGTGAATCTTCATCTGTCTGAAGTAATGATCTCTCTCAGCAATGTAATGATCTCTCTCGGTGATATAATGATCTCTCTCAACGATGATCTTCACATTCTCTGTTTCCTTAATCTTCAGCTTTGCCTCTCACTCAGCGATAAGGGCTCTGACTCTGTCTTCCCTCTGATCCCTCACGAGAATTTGCCTCCTCTTCTCATCTTCAATGACCTTTGAGGCTCTAGCCAATCTCTCTTTGGTGATGTCGTGCTCCTTTGTCGATGACGCTAAAGCTTGACTGACCTTGCCATAGTAAGCGGTATCCGTCTCAAAGCGCTCCACTTCCACGGCGTGTCGCTTGTCCTGATCTTCCATCCTCCCTTTGATCTCCTGATTAGCCATCTGAACCCGAGCGACACTCATTTCCAATTCCGTTTTCTCTGCAAGCAACTGATCTCTCTCCCGCTTCATCTCTAGGAACTCTTCCATACTAACAGAAGAAGGAGATTCCTCAATCAACGGATACCAAGGATCGACCATAGGAAACGGTAGACAAGTAAGCTCCACTCTCTTACTGAGCCAGTCATCAAACGGAGGAAAAGACCTGTTATTGGCTCTACCCCAAGAAAACTTGCCTTTCCTTTGAATGCTGCGCCATGCCTCAGATACCTGCCTTAACTTGGCCTGATTGCCCTTAACTGGGAAGTACAAAGTTTCCTGAATCTCACTCTTGAGAGGAGGAACCTCCATAGCGAATCCCATTTGTCTCTTAAGAAGTGTCAGGTTATAATTAATGCAATCCTGAACTCCTATAAGTGGCACATTGGGAAAACTCCCACAACTGCAAATGAAATCTTGTCCAACCCCGCTACTGTGAGTCCAAGCTATGTCTTTGGCCCGCAAACCCATCAGCTTGGTCGCCTAATTGACAGTATGGTCAAGAAGAACAAAAGCACCCCTGGAAGGCAAATATCCCATAAACCACTTGTATAGCAGCTGAGTGCAACATCGAATCAATCCCCCACGCCTCTTCTCGTTCCGATTGTGGACCGAGTAATAGACATCTTCGATCAAGGTAGGGATAGGATTCCTCTGAACAAACAAGCGGATGGCATTAATATCCACGAAGCTCTTCTGATTAGGAAACAAAATGGTCCCATATATGCTCACAGCAATCAAAGCACAGACAGCTTTCCAATTACCCAACTCAGCATGCTCCTTGGCCTTAGCTTCTAGGAAACTCAGATGAAAACCAGGCAACTTCCCCTTCTCTTTCAGACTCCCCTTAACCATCTTCGGACTCAAATAAAGAGCACGGGAAATCCCACCAATATCAGGTTCTTCCTTAGTAGCATAGAAAGGAACCTGATTTCTGATCTGAATGCCCAAGATACCAGCATAGTCCTCCATCAAAGGCCCCAATAAGTAATCTGGGAAGACGAAACACCTCAAACCAGGATCATAAAACTGGAGAAGAGTATGGATGGCGCTCCTATCTCTTCCAGTGAGTCTGAAAACCATCTTCAGAATACCACCGTATGCCTCACGAAACATCCCCACATGGTCGGGCGTAATCAATGCTATCATATCCTTTAGCACATTGATCTCTGGGTCAAAGAAGCTGTAGACAACATCATCCTTCAAACCGGGCCTCATATCTGAGCAAGAAGTCTCTCAACCAGGATCTCGATCGAAAATGTCCCTACATATGGATAAACATGTGTTAGATGCAGGTAAATGCAAAATGTGAATGATGCTGATGAATGAATGCAATGCCTAGTGCCATCCTCCAAGTCATCTGAACATCTGTTGCACTGAAGCCTGGTCTCTGAACTGATCATAACCATCTGGAGAACTGAGCAAACACAAGTCCAACTTGGGAGTTCCGAAATAAACGGAACTGAAAGATACATCACCATCATCATCAGACAATCTCTGAGCAGATAACCATAAAATCTCTGAATCAGCCCGGGGAATCCTGAAATAAACGGATCCCCACTGATAAATAACACGGACAGCACTCCGACGTCTCAGATATAAATGCCCATAAATCTGACTTATAAATAGGACTCTAATCAGCGGAACCAATAGTCACCATCAAAGTCACCATCTGAACATGCATCTGTAAGAATCACCCTCCCCTCACAGGTAAATTCTAATCAGGTCACACCCAACCAAAGTGGAAAACCCCACGAAGGAAGAGCTCTCTCAGATGAACCTCGTCCGGCTTGTGGTATGTCACGTCGCAACAACATGCCCAACCAGCATGTGAGGAACGTGAGACCACACTAATCCTAGGTGTATACTCGGGCCTGGGTTTTAGCCTCACTCAGAACACCCACCCCAAAACAGAGGAACCACCTGTACAGAGGATAACAACATGATAATATGATGCATGCAAATATTTATGCAAATATATACACAACAAAATAATAATAAATGCAATAAATAGAGCAACACAAGCAACCTAAACTATCCTAGAACTCTAGGAGAGACTCGCTTAGGGAAGATGGACCAGCAACAAGTCAACTTCTATAGTCCCCAGCAGAGTCGTCAGCTGTCGCATCCGCGAAAAACAACCGGCGGGCTAAAACAAAACAACACAGAGCCGCCACCGTGCGTTATTTATCCCAAAAGAGGGAAAGGAAACGCTCGAAGTAAACCTGGGAAAGACATGGTCTCGCGACCAAAGAGAATGGGATCGGGAGTCGGTTATGCGAAGGGAAGGTATTAGCACCCCTACGCATCCGTCGTACTCGACGGGATCCACGCTCAAAAGGAAAGAAAAAGGTTGCTAAAACTGCTCACAAACACACACTGGAACAACACAGGTGGGAAAAGGGGAAAGGGCTCGCTAGGATATCGCATCCTATGCCTACGTATCTCATCTGGAATGAGAATCAGAGCTATCGTAGTTCGGCTCACGCACGCCGAAACAAAACACACGCAAACAGGCAAACATGGAAACCGAACGCCAATCGCTGGACTTACATCAGACTCCGAACCAAACAAACCCACACTGGAAACCAAATGCCACTTGATGTACTTATATCGGACTCCAAGCACACAACAAGAGGATACGGAATGCCAATCACTGGGCTTATATCCATCTCCTAACACACACAAAGGATAACAAACAACAAGTTACTAAGGAGTCTGGCACTCGAGCCTAGCAACTGTCAAGCAAACACACACAAAAAGAAAAAGGGTGCCCGGAGAGATCTCGCACGACCTCCTGCCTACGTACCTCATCTGGTATGAGGATCAGGGCAACGTAGTTCCCCTGAACAGGGGAGAAACTTTCTCCTAACCAGAGACTGGGAAATGACCAACTAGAAGGGAGACTGACTCGAGCCTAATAGTTATCATGTATTCCACAATGGTCCTAGGTTGAGTTTTCTATCTACTTGCACAGACAACAAGCTAATCCTAAACAGGCAAAGCAAAGCATGCAAGCATAATCAACACACAAAGCAAACATACACATAATTAGCACACACTATATACAGACAAAGTGGGCTCACACAAGGCTTAGGCTGCAAAAGCAAGCCAACTGTATCAGGGTGATGTTAGCTCTTAACCCTAACATTGAGAGTTAGGGTGAAGCAGATGAAATAGGAAGTGAGGGGTGTGCCTCACAGCTCTTATCCCTGGCCTGGGAGAGCTTCAGACAAAGGAAGTGTGGGTTCAGAAAGTTGGAACCCTTCTACACTTATGACTGACTCAACATGGATCTTGGGTTAATATCCACAATGCATCAACACCAGTTGTGTGAGCAAAGGGATGACTCAACTGAATAGCAGGAGATGGATTGCACATCTCTTGTGTTCTGCCAATTGCCTTATCAAAGGTCTTTTCCTGCTTGGGGACAAAGATAAACAATCACAAGCATTGCCTCTTAAGGGGGACTTCAGACAGGTGCCTGACCAAGTAACAGGCCAGGTCTTCCAGACTACATGAAGTCAGTGAGTTATACCTCAATCGGTTAAGCAACCAAGCAACAGTAAAAGCAAGTTCACAATGAACTATAGCAACTAATGTACCTGAAAACAATCTAACTCAGTCAGCACACAACTCAAACAGTCAAACAGACAGTTACAAGTCAACAGTTAATTGTACAGAAGCAATGCATCAAGCAAAGCACAAGCCAATGCTCAACACCAATGACTTAGAAACCACCTAAAAAACAAACTCAAGATTAGTTCAACATTGACCAATTGGTCAACTCAAGCAAGTGAATCAATTCCCTCATAGCCATATGCTTCCTAACCTGCAAACCAAGCTCAAACATGAGAAGCAAACCCCTAGGACAAGGCCTAGGGTCAAAGAGGGAGAAATAATTCAAAACAGAACATGAAAATTGGCAATAATCAAGTTCAATCAATTAAGAACAATGTCCAAGTGGTCTCACATTCATATCATACACCAATTTCATTTCACAAAACAAATAGTGCAAAAAATGCAATTTGAAAGCTCATTGAAGCAAACAGAAAGAATCAATCCACATCAACTCAAGAATAATTCAATAAATCCCAAAAAAAGTCATGTCTAAACAGAACTCATTACATGATCATCATACCAAAATTCAAGTCATTTGGACAAGTGGAAGCATGTCAAATAAATTCCATAAGGCAAGGCAAGGCAAAACAAATTCAAATGAAGCACAATTTCATGCATCAACTTCACACAAGCCTAAAACAGAATCTAAACATGATAAATGCATCCAACCAAAACCATAACAAACTTCAATGTGCCTAGAATCAATGTGCAAAATTTCAAGTTCATATGATAAACATCAAGAATTTCACAAATCATCTAAGTTCAACACTCATCAAAGGTCCAAACATGACAAGCCAGAAGAGAAAATCTCAAACAAATCCAAATTGCATCCAAAAATTCCATAAAAATTCACAAGCAACCTTAACATCCAGAAGTAGCATCATGCAAATATTCACATCATTTGGCATTCAATTGGCATGGTAAATAAAATCCACAAGTCAAGAAAGCAAAGGTGTGACACAAATTGTCACACCTATATTCAATAGATCATATCTCATCAACCAGGAATTGGAAAAATGCAAACTCTATACCAAAATGTACATTAAGGTGTCTATTTTGAGCATGCAAAATTTCAAGAATGTTGGATAAAATCTCATCATTTCATGAAGGATATGGCAAAGTAGGTCCAAAATGCATACACATACACAATCCCTAAGGCCATTTTAATTCCATCCAGGCACAAATTGTGGAAAAAATCTCATAAAATTCTAGAGATCATAAGGAAAACAACAAAAAAAACCACACATTATTTGGACAATTATTCATTGAGATATTAATTTTTAAAGTGAATGAAAAAAATTAAAAGTCACATGATCAAGCATACATGGATAGCAAGGAATAATGATGAAAAATGCAAATGGCAAAATGTGCAATGCTCTCGCCAAGGATCGAAGGGAGTGTTAATTTGAAACTAGGCGCGCTACAGTGTGAAGCGCTGCGTTTCACTAAAGGACCAGGACACGTGGTCCAATACATGTCCTAGAAACAGGAAAAACCATGCAGGCAAGGCAGAAATGGATCAAACGCATTCTGGATTTGAAAATTCTAGGGTTTATACGTGTTCTTCATCATTCATCAGCTCAAGAACAAACTATCACCAAAATGCACAAAACCTATATCATTAGCTTCATCTTTCCAAGCACATCACTAATCTAACATCAATTTATCCTAATTCTCAACAACATGCACGGATCGAGCCAAAGAAGTTTTGTACATCAATCTTAAAATCAACATAACTTTCTTATTTCTTGATGAAAATTGATGAAACAAATCGCAGATTAATCTACATCCAAAGATCTACCACATGCCTCCATTAATTTCATGAATTAGAACAGTCGAAAACTGACCTTCAATGATGTACAGAAGTGGAATCGTGACTTTCAAGCTTGGTAAGGTTGAAACAGATGCTCCTTAGCTTGCATATGCATGAATGAAGAAAGGTTTGGCTATTAATCGTGCTTGAGAAGTCCAGAAAATCAAACTGCCATGGATAACCTTGTGCTTCAACAGTTCCAAATTCAGCTAGAATTCCTTGCAATCTTGCTTCAATCCAACTCAATTATGCTTCTTGGTGATGGTTTGATCAAGGAAACAACAATGTTTGTGGAGAAATTTGAAGAAAAGTGAGAGAGAAAAATTGAAGAGTTTTTGAAAAACTAGATCTAGATCTGAGAATTGTGCAATGTTAATCCAAAAACAGTTATGATTATGGTTATATAGGGTCTGTTAATGATGTTGGTAATCATGATTAGCCAAAATGCAATGTAATTAGTGAAATCAAGTGTTATGTGCAAATTAGCCAATCCACCCTATGCATACAATGAACAATGTAATAGTGCAATTTTCTGTCTCAATTCACTTGGAAATGTTGTGTAGAGCCAAATTCATGTGATTGGAAGTGAATCCAATGAATATTTTTCAAATTTGACTTTTCCCTCCAATTTTCAAATGAAAAGTCCAATTTTTTTGTGATCAAAATGCATGAGATGTAATGCATGTTTTGGATAGCTCATGACAAGAGAAGAATGTTGCAAAAAATCCCACTCCATTTGGCCTTTTGGTTCAAAAGTTATGCACTTTTGAAGTTCAAATTTTCTTGACCAAGATTGATCCATAACTTCTCAACCACACATGAGAAATTCATGTTCTTGGACTTTTTGGAAAGGTGAGAGCAAGATCTACAACTTTAATGTTGGACAAAATTTCATTTGAAGCATTTTTGGACATGTAATCTTGAGGAGAAAACCTTTCCATTTTTGGCAATTTTGAATTACAAGTCACTTTCTATTTTTGGAAAGTTTTCATCTGACTTTATTTTTTCCAATGTTAATGTTTGAAATGTCAAATGAAACTTGTTTGGACATGAATGAAGTGTCTCTAACCCTCTCCCACCTCCAAATCCATCAGTTGACTTGGTTGACTTTTGTTGACTAATAGATGAATTTCAGCTTGACTGTTGAGCTTGAGCCTCAATCTTCTGATGAAATGGCTCCATAATGAAACCCTAGCTTCCATAAGCTCAATGAAACCATATGATGATCTCTCATCTCAATGAAGACCTCATCTCCTTAACAAGCCCTGATTGGCACAATGCAGATGATTAGGGTTGACCAGAGGTCAAACCCTAATCCCAAGGAAAATGCTCAAGCACAATGAACCTCTTGGTGATGATAAGACCATGATGATGATGATGTACCATTTCAACCAAGATGATGATCAATCTCCTTGAGGAGGGCAAATTTTGAGGTGTTACACCAGTCTCATGATTGGACCAAGGATTGCCAAAAAGCCTTTGATAGCATTAAAGAGTATTTGTCTGAGCCTCCGATTCTGTCTCCGCCCGTGGATGGGAGACCATTGATTATGTATCTGATAGTTCTTGAAGACTCAATGGGTTGTGTCCCTGGTCAACAAGATGAATCGGGAAAGAAAGAATATGCTATCTACTACCTGAGTAAGAAGTTCACTGATTGTGAGTCTCGATACTCAATGCTTGAGAAGACATGTTGTGCTTTGGCTTGGGCTGCTAAGCGCTTACGCCAGTATATGTTGAATCATACGAATTGGTTGATATCCAAAATGGATCCAATCAAGTATATCTTTGAGAATCCTGCTTTAACAGGGAGGATTTCTCGTTGGCAGATGTTGTTATCTGAGTATGATATTGAGTATCAAGCTCAAAAGGCCATTAAAGTTAGTGTCATACGGTGAACTGACTTTGTGAGTTTTTTGCTTTGGAAAGCAAATGTCGCGGTTAGCAAGAGTCGCCACCGACTTTTCTTTTATCCAATAAGGAAAGGTGGAAAAGAACAAGAAAGACCTTAATTAGATTTTGGGTTCGGGAGGTACATTATACAAAGGGAAGGTGTTAGCACCCTTTGTATCCATGGTTATCCATGGGCTCTTAATTGCTTGATCACTTATGTTATTTTTTCTTGTCTGAAAAAGTGTTTGTGAATTGTTTAGAAAATGTTTTGAAAAAGAGAATTTAACTTTGTAATGATTCTCGTATGAATGTATACAAAGTGGTTATCTCGTTTAGTTTTGAAAATGGTTTAGAAAAATATAACTCAGTAATGATTCTAGTATGAATGTATACCAAGTGGTGATTTTCTAGTATTTGTGAAGTGGGAAAAGTATTTTTTAAGTTGTGAGTAAGCAATTAAGAGTTATACCTACCCAAGGTCTTGATGGGCATTTCCTATCCTTGTGAGGATAAAACCGTCCTTATTATTGAGAAATAAGTAGTTTTATCCTTTGGATGTAAAAGGGTCATCGTAGGGTCATCGATTAGTCATTGAAAGCAACGGTTGTAAGGATACCTTAGCATTCGAAGGGACTATCATCATTTAACCGTAGGCTACACCGAAGGGTCATCGAGGGACAAAATCATATATTCGAAGGCAACATTCGAGGGGCTATGATTCATTTTAGAGGGACATGATGATTTAATCGAAGGGTCTTGGCTAAGGGTATCCCCACATTCGCGGGACATGACCATAATACCGTAGTCGTATGGTAACAAAGAGAGGTCCAAGATCGCATATTTAAAGGCAAAGTTTTACAATTAATTAGATAGCCGTAATCGATTAAGTAATTAGGTCCACATTAAAATCGATGAAATCAATACATTAAAATCAGCTAGATAATTTAGGATGTATCTCCACATTAAAATTAAGTAATTCAGAATCCATCTCCATAAGGGTATCCCACAAATAAAGTGGAATACTTAGCCGGCCGTTTCTTCGGGAATGTGTAAGCCTTTACACAATTCAGCACACGGGTTAGAACATCGAGATAAAGTACAATTGAAAATTGCACCACAAAATAAACACAACAGTCATAAAGTCAGGCCAAATAATGCAGAATTATAATAAATCTTGATTAGATAAACATAAGGCAGAACAGAAAAGAAACAAAACAGCCACTGTCCCGTTCGCTCCTGCTTCGCTTAGCGAAGGCTTAGCGAGTGCTCGCTACAGGCTCGCTTAGCGATGTGCTAGCGAGCTGCTACGGGTTTTGAGTTTGATAGCAGCATGATCTCCGGCACCCTGAACTTTATGGCATTTAATTACAGGAATAGCATGGACAAACATTCAGGATATTCAGGCATACTTAAATTCACATGTGAAATCAAATTACATATCCGAAAATTTAATCATGATGCCTTATGTATGTAGCGATTACCGATTAAAAGCATAAAACAGTAGTGATGCGCAAACCTGTTTGCAATGGAATTGCAGCTTTGGATTGGCAAATCGGGTCGAATTGGGCGGAGGCAACCTTGGTGCGGATGAGCGGCCTTCAGGGTTTCTTTACTCGGAATTCTCTGAGTTGGTCTCCAGGGTTTCTATGCCAGGGTTTCTGTGCCAGGGTTTCTGTCCGTCTTCGTCTGTCCATTTTCGTGACTGAAGTGTCGGTATTTATAGTGATTGGGGTGACCTAATGGGCTCAGAATGAAGCCCGAAAATTCTGATATATCGCAAGCTTCGCTAGGCGAGCGTTGTAGCGAAGGGTTCGCTAGGCGAAGGATTTGCTCGCCTAGCGAGCATGCCAGTTTGGACCTTTTTCTGGATTGGGTCTGTTGTGAGCTGGACTTTTGTTCCTTTAAGGTCAGTGCCTTGCAGAATAAGTTGGAGTGCTTCGAGAAATGTTTTGCGCGATTAATGGGCAAATTTTGGGGTATGACAGCTGCCCCTGTTCAATATTCTTGAACCGAGAGAGTTAGGATGGCAGGTATGCCATTCGTGGTCTGGAGGTGGAAGATTATTGAATACTAGAATGCCCCAAAAATTTGCACTTGTCAATTAGTCTTGATGGAGATGGGCTTAAAGATGCCATCCAGGAAGTTTGATGATGAGAGCTTCAGATTGTGTCGTACGTTAGACGATACCTAAAGACATGGGTGTCATACCGGGTCATACGCCAGACCGTATAGTGAGTCATCCATTAGGCTGTCGACTTCGCTGGGGAGTCGGAGTGTGTTATACGTTGCTGGGGATAAGGGATCAGAATGGATCATACGCTAGACCGTATCTGAATAGCAGAGCGAGTCGTTCATTAGGCGGATGACTTCACTGGGGATGAGAGATCAGAATGGATCGTACGCTAGATCATATCTGAGGGGATGAACATCCAAATGGGTCGTACGCTAGGCCGTATTGGAGTTGCAAAAGGAGCCGTCTATTAGGCTGTATCCGAAGAAATAAGGATCAGAATGGATCGTATGCCAGATCGTATCTGAATTGCAGAATGAGCCGTCCATTAGGCTGTATCTGAAGAAAGTAGTCGTACGCTAGACTACACCTCGGAATGTACCGTACGCTAGGTAGTATCTGAGGAATGAAGATCCAAATGGGTCGTACGCTAGGCCATATTGGAGTAGTTGAGGCAATCATATGTCGGGCTGAATCAGAATGAACTGTACGTTAGGCTGTATCTGATAATATTCGTATATGTTGTATTTGCAGCAAATGTCTGGGATGTGCTTGTCGGAAGGGACGTTCATGTAGATTATATCTGAAAGATGTATCTGAACCTTGGATGTGATTGATAACAGTGTCTGTCTGAATGAATTTCTTAATTTGACAATACCGGGAGGATAATTAACCTGAAAAGAAAAGTTAGCTTCATGCCATGTCATGATGCATGAGATGTTTTATGCCTATGAAAATAAATGCGAACAATGTATGCACGCATATGCTGTGAAACGATGTAATGAATGAATTATGCGTCTGAAAAGTTTTTCCTGGCGACTCCCTGGGGAAAATAAATCCCCATCTTCTGGTTGGAGATACTTGTATTAATGACCCTTTCTCAGCTGGGGGGGGGGGTACTTGGTTTTTGTCTGGTGGCAAAAATATTCAACAGAGCCTGTCTGGGGATGGATGAGATGATCAGCCTGTCTGGTGATTCTGACCTCTTCTGGGAAATAGATGGTTTTGCCGGGGAATAATGCCAATTCCTTCTGGGGAATAACAAAATTGGTAGCGGGTTCATTGGAAGCATGGTTAGACCTCCTCCTTGATCCTGAAGTCTAGTAGTAATTGCTATTTCTATCTTATGCATTTTCGGTACACAACGATCATATTCAAATGCACATATCAATTCAAATTAAATCAATGGACATTTATGCAAACAAAACAGAAAAAGTAAAACAAAAGCATCTTTTTGGAAATAAAATTATATTGATTTTGAAAGAGGGCCTATAAACAGGCAATTTGTGTACACGGAGACAGAAATCCTAGTAAGAGGAAATTGTCGAGGACATAAAGAAAAGCTATGAAGGAAAAGCCCTGTTGATTTTAATTCTACTACTGTCATTATGTCTTCAAGCATCTCATCTCCTGCTGTCGGATAGAATTGATTGGCTTGTTCAGTCCCTTGAACTTGGACGAAGCTGTCTGAGAACGGGACATAGTCATACACTTTTAATCCCTAATTTTTGCCTGGACCGCCTTTTCAGGTTTTCAGTCCACCAAGATACCCTTTTTTGCCCAAGCCGCCTTTTCAGGTTTTCGACTTGCCGGGTGTACATTTTTATATGTTTATCCCTAATTTTTGCCCGAACCCTTTTGGTTCGCCGGGATGCCCTTACTTTTTCCTAGGTACGTCGACCTAGCGGGTCTCTTTTATGCGTAGTATTTTTTGACTATGTCTGCGTTCACGGGATGTGGGAAGTCTTCGCCGTCCATCGTAGCAAGTATCATGGCTCCACCAGAGAATACCTTCTTAACTACAAATGGCCCTTCGTATGTGGGAGTCCATTTGCCCCTGGGATCACCTTGTGGTAGAATGATACGCTTGATAACTAAGTCGCCGATTTGGTACACTCGTCTCTTGACCTTTTTGTTGAATGCCTGGGTCATGCGCTTTTGATATATCTGCCCATGACAAACAGCCGCGAGTCTTTTTTCATCAATCAAATTTATCTGATCGAGTCGAGTCTGAATCCATTCATCCTCATCTAAGCTTGTCTCTTTCATGATTCTTAGAGAGGGAATCTGAACTTCCACCGGTAAGACGACTTCCATTCCGTAGACTAAAGAGAAAGGAGTTACCCCTGTCGAAGTGCGTACTGAAGTGCGATAACCATGAAGAGCAAACGGTAACATCTCATGCCAGTCTTTGTACGTTACTGTCATCTTTTGTATGATCTTCTTGATATTCTTATTAGCAGCTTCCATGGCGCCGTTCATCTTTGGCCGGTACGGAGAAGAGTTATGGTGTTTTATCTTGAACTGCGTGCAGAGTTCAGTAATCATTTTGTTGTTCAAATTGGTGCCATTGTCAGTGATAACTCTTTCAGGAATGCCATATCGACAAATGAGATTACTCTTGATGAATCGTGCCACCACATTCTTGGTGACAGAAGCAAATGAGGCTGCCTCTACCCACTTTGTAAAGTAATCAATAGCAACAAGGATGAAACGATGTCCATTAGAGGCCGTAGGTTTGATCTCCCCAATCATATCAATGCCCCACATTGCAAAGGGCCAAGGGGCTGTCAACACGTTCAATGGAGCAGGAGGCACATGTACTTTATCCGCATAGATCTGGCACTTGTGACAAGTTTTGGAGTGATGGTGGCAATCAGCTTCCATGGTAGACCAATAATACCCTGATCTCAGAATCTTCTTGGCCATTGTATGTCCACTAGAGTGAGTCCCAAAAATACCGTCATGCATGTCTTCCATAATCTTTTCTGCTTCCTTTTTATCCACACAACGAAGCAAAGTCGAATCATGATTACGTTTGTATAATATTCCATTACTCAAAAAGAATCTAGCAGAAAACTTCCTCTGAAATTTTCTGTCATTGATGGACGCCCCTTCAGGGTATTCCTGAGCTTCTAAATATCTTTTTACTTCGTGGAACCAAGCTTTCTCTTCTACTTCAGCAGCGTTAAGTTCACAACAATATGCTGGTTCATCTAGTCGTTCAATGGTGATCCTGGGAGCTTCATTGTCCCATCTGACTCTGAACATAGATGACATGGTGGCCAAGGCGTCTGCCAACTGATTCTCTTCTCGTGGGATATGTTCGAATGTAATCTCTTCAAAGTATGGGATTAATGTCAACACCCGCTCTCGATAAGGGATGAGATTCGGATGTTTAGTGTGCCATTCTCCTTTGATCTGACTGATTACTAATGATGAGTCTCCGTACACACTCAAAAACTTGATTCTCAGGTCTATAGCAGCTCTGAGTCCCAAAATACATGCTTCATACTCGGCCATATTGTTGGTACAATCGAAACATAGTCTAGCAGTGAAAGGAGTATGACAACCCTTGGGGGAAACGATTACGACACCAACACCATTGCCCAATGCATTAGAAGATCCATCAAAAACCATAGTCCATCGGGATCCCGGTTCGGGTCCTTCATCCGGTCCAGGTTCTTCGTAACCAGTAACAAGCATGACATCCTCATCTGGGAACTCAAAATTCATAGATTGGTAATCATCCACTGCTTGATGAGCCAAATGATCAGCTAACACGCTTCCTTTGATTGCTTTCTGGGTAGTATACTGGATATCATACTCTGTTAAAATCATCTGCCATCTCGCTATTCTTCCGGAGAGGGAAAGCTTCTCAAATATGTATTTGATGGGATCCATCTTAGAAATCAACAAAGTGGTATGGTTCAACATATACTGTCTTAGTCGGCGAGCAGCCCAGGCCAAAGCACAGCAAGTTCTCTCGAGCAGTGAGTATCTTGTTTCACAGTCGGTAAACTTTTTGCTAAGGTAGTATATGGCATGCTCTTTTCGACCAGACTCGTCATGTTGCCCCAACACGCACCCCATTGAATTTTCTAACACGGTTAAATACATGATTAGAGGTCTTCCTTCAACTGGTGGTATCAGGATCGGAGGTTCCTGGAGATACTTCTTGATTTTGTCAAAAGCTTCTTGACATTCGTCATTCCATATCATCTCTTGATTCTTCCTCAGTAGTTTGAAGATAGGTTTGCAGGTAGCAGTTAAATGGGAGATAAACCGGGCGATGTAATTCAAACGTCCCAAGAAACCTCTGACTTCCTTATCTGTACGGGGTACTGGCATTTCTTGAATAGCTCTCACCTTAGCCGGGTCAACCTCAATTCCTTTACCACTGACAATAAATCCCAAGAGTTTACCGGATCTTACTCCAAAGGTGCACTTGTTCGGGTTCAATCTCAACTTATATTTCTTCAACCTCTCAAACAATTTGTACAAATGATCGAGATGTTCTTCTTCAGTATGAGATCTGGCTATCATGTCATCCACATATACTTCTATTTCATGATGAATCATATCATGGAACAAAACCACCATAGCACGCTGGTACGTTGCCCCAGCGTTCTTTAAACCGAATGGCATTACTTTGTAACAGAAAGTGCCCCATTGCGTCACAAACGTAGTTTTCTCCATGTCTTCCGGTGCCATCTTAATCTGGTTATAACCCGAGAATCCATCCATGAAGGAGAATACTTTGTGTTGAGCGGTATTGTCTACCAGAACATCAATGTGCGGGAGGGGAAAGTCATCTTTGGGACTCACTTTGTTCAAATCTCTGTAATCGACGCACATTCGCACCTTACCATCCTTCTTCGGTACCGGTACCACATTAGCAACCCATTGAGGATAAGAAGTAACAGCCAGAAAACCTGCATCAAATTGTTTCATAACCTCGGCTTTGATTTTCTCAGACATTTCAGGACGCATGCGGCGAACCTTTTGCTTAACAGGACGACAATCTTCCTTCGTTGGCAAACGATGCACTACTATATCAATATCCAATCCTGGCATGTCTTCATAAGACCAAGCAAAAATCTCTACATAGTCATGTAACATCCGAATCAATCTTTCTTTAATACTGTTTTCCAAGCCTGCTCCTTTTTTGACTTCTTTCTTGTCCACTTCAGTACCCAGGTTTACAATTTCGATTGACTCTTCATGCGGCTGTATAGTCTTCTCTTCTTGCAGTACCAGTTTGGCAAGTTCTCCAGGTACTTCACAATCTTCCTCACTTCCATCCTCGGCTTGGTAGATCGGATTTTCAAAGTCATAATGAACAGTAGTAGAACTATTATCAACAGGATCCAGAGTGGGTATGGATCTGCAATTCGTTACGTGAGTGTGTGTAAGAAAACATAGCTTTTTCGGAAGATGACAGGAAAGATAAAGAGCGCAATATTTGAATGCAAAAAGTCCATTGATTTATTGAATGTGAATATGCTTATGAAAATGACAAAACCCTTAACAAATTAGCTATTGTGCCCCGGGCATAGACACAATGCTTTAAGAAGTTCAATTGTAAAAATTAAAAAAAATGCAACACTAAAACAGACAATAACAATTACTCCTGACTAAAGGAAATCGGGATAGTGTCTTCAGCCTTCCAATTATTGAGTCCGTCACCAATTGTTGGGAAAATCCAGCTATCCAGGTCGCAATCGCTATCAGCATCTACTACCGCATTAATCTGATCTTTGACCACCCTTTCAGAGTTAAATCCCAGACCAGACTTATCAGACTTGTATGGTACGTTGATCAGTTGACCCCAACCAGTACGACCACCGTTTTCAACCACGGCTTGAGCATCTTTCAGAGAAATCATGGCAGGAGGAGCACGAATAACCTTGGGCACGAGGGGAGTCGGCTTAAGGACAGGACTGGGCGGGTGAACCATTTCAAATGACTGAGTGGGAGTCTCAAAGAATTCGCCATCCATCTCAACGTATCTGAAGGCCTGCACACTACTGACAATGTACTCTTCTTCTCCATACACCGTGACAATCTTACCCTCTATTGGATACCTCAGCTTTTGATGGAGAGATGAAGCTACGACACTTGCCTCATGAATCCAAGGGCGTCCCAGCAAGCAGGAATAGGCGGGACGAATGTTCATTACATGAAAGGTAGTGTTGAAGACTTGAGGTCCTATCTTGATAGGGAGAACCACTTCACCATGGACAACACTTTTTGCACCGTCGTACGCACGCACCACAGTATCACTAGGTTTCAATTTGATGCTCTTACAGTCAAGTTTATCGAGCACAGCTGTCGGCAGCACATTCAAAGAAGAGCCGTTGTCGATCAATACGTGAGATAAGGTGATCCCCTCACACTCAATGGAGATATGCAGAGCTCTATTGTGATTCTTTCCTGTTGGTGTCAGATCAGCATCGGAAAAGCCTAGGCCATTGTCAACAGCCAGGTGAGCAACATAGTTTTCGAACTGATCGACGGAGGTCTCCTGAGGTACATGGGCAGTCTTCAAGAATTTTATCAACGCTTTGGCATGAGATTCAGAAGATAATAACAAGGATAACATCGAGATCTTAGACGGAGTATGCCCCAGCTGTTCTACCACATCAAAATCACTCTTACGGATGATTTTCAGCATTTCCTCCACTTCCTGCTTGGCAACATCTTCAGTAGTAACTTCGAATGGTGTCTTTGACTGAGAAGGGTCGATCACTGGTTCCTTTCCTCGAGTTTCAGGGGCGGGAGGTGAGATTTCTAGAGAGAAGATCCTTCCACTTCGAGTAACTTTACTAGTCCCAACAATGTCATTAGGATTAGCAGAATTATCAACTAGCTTTATGCCATGGATGTAAACATCACCTCCATAATTCCACGGAATGGCTTTGCTGGAGGAATTCGGTACTGGGCCAGGTGCAGTAATGATTAGGGGAGCTACCTTGGGCTCAACAGTAATCTTCACAGGCATTCTAGTAGCGGTAATCTTCACTGGAACTTTGGACCTAGCAATCACAGATATTTCTTCAGTAGGGTTTTCCACCTTAGGAACCTTTTCGAAGAGAATTGTGCGATCATCCATCAGCCGTTGAATACCATCTCTCAACTTCGGGCAATCATCGGGTCGAAGTATACAGAGATCACAATTTTCAGCACAACCTGGAAATAAACCAGCTTGCAATAAATTCTTCTTGATGGTCAGGAGAGGAGATGTTAAGTCCGCTACAGTAGTGATGTGAAAATTATCATCGATACCATTAATAGCCTTGTCATGGTTAGGCATAGGTGCAGTGATGACATTAGGAGTCTCCGGAGGCTCAAATTCAATTTCCCCAGCGTCGATCATATCCTGAACCTTATTCTTCAACGACCAACAATCGTTTGTATCATGCCCGGGGCTATCGGAGTGATATGCACACCTGGCATTGGGATTATAACGAGAAGAAGTAATGTTGGGATTCGTGGGAGGATCTCTGAGGGTAATCAAATTTGCTTTTAGCATACCCTGCAGTGCCTGTGCTAAAGTCATATTGATCTTGGTAAACTGCCTTCTTGGCCTGTCTTGTCTGTGCTGGAAGTTTTGAGATGGCGGTGCTGCAATCGTAACTGCTCCAATGGTATGGTCCCGATTTTTCTTGTTACGACTCTTTTGACCATACACAACATTTGATTCGTTCCTCCCCTGGTAGGACCTTTTGGTGCTTGCAGAGGTAGTTTCCTGTATCTTTCCCCTTCGAATGCCGCTTTCAACACGTTCACCTGTCAATATAAGTTCAGTGAAACCCGATGAAGAACTTCCCAGTAGATGGCTGTAGAACGGGCCAGTCAATGTACTCATGAACATGTCCACTAATTCTCGATCAGTCATAGGGGGTTTGACTCTGCCAGCCAAATCTCTCCATTTTTGAGCATACTCTTTGAAGCTTTCTTTAGGTCCCATAGTCATATTCTGCAACTGTAGCCGAGTAGGCGCCAATTCAGAATTATACTGGTAGTGTTTGTAGAAAGCTGTCGCTAAATCAGTCCAGGTGCGGATGTTAGAGCTTTCGAGCTGATAATACCATTCCAACTGTGTGCCAGATAGACTCTCTTGGAAGAAATGGATCCATAGCTTCCTATCAGTGGTATACGGCTGAATCTTTCTCACATAAGCTCTCAGATGCATCTGAGGACAAGACGCACCATCGTACTTAGTGAAAGTGGGGATCTTGAATTTGCGAGGAATGACTACATCAGAGACCAGTCCCAAGCTTTCGAAATCCAGACCGAGCGCCTTCTGACCCTCCATAGCTAGCATACGTTCTTCCAGCAACTTGTACTTGCCATCTCTTGGAGAGTACTGTTCATTCTCATAATCTTCATCGTCGTCCTCAGAGTTGAAGAGATCAACATCCTCTTCTCCTGAATCATTTTCGGTCTCCTCTTCTTGATCCTTCGGAAGTCTAATCTTGACTCCCGCAGCCTGTCCTTTACGCCTTCTTCCCGGGTTGATGTAACTCACAGGTTTCTGGTCTTTCTTCTTCTCGAGCAAGAGAGCCTTCAGTTCTTCCTGCCCCTTGGATAAGCTCAGCATCATCTCCTGGAATTGAGCATTCTGGGCTTGGAGATCTTTGACAGTTTGTTCGAGGGCCATTTCTCTATTTGCAAGGAAGATCGTGAGAATATTGATCTTTTGGGATACCTGTTATGCAATGTTATATCATGTTATGCAATGTATGAAATGTTTTCAAGGACTACTGGAATTTAGCTTTGCGTGAACCACCAAAAAGAGGGAAACCTTTATTAATATTTTTTTAATCAATGTTCATTACAAAAGGGAAAAATAAAAATACAATGAAAGCTCAAGTCTCCCAGGGACGGCTTCTTTTTGGGCGAAGATATGTATTGAGTCTTCGTTCCTCATTAAGCTGGCTGGTGAGCTCTAACACTTTCTTCCTTTCTGCAACAAACTGAGTCTCAAAAGCATCCCTTTCCTCTCTCAACTGGATCCAGGATCTCTTTAATTCTTCAACATCGGTAGGCATATCAGGATAAGGAATGATCTGAGGAGTACCTCCTTCAACTTCTGGTTCAACAATCAGCGGTCCGACTGCAAGATATGGCATGACAAGCTCACGAGCTCTGGCGCGTACCCATCTGAGATAAGGTTCCATAGGAATAGAATTTTTCTATCCTAAAGTACTTCTTTTCACCATGCCCCAGGCTCGTACAAACCTTTGACGAAGGCCTTGGGAATCGCTGTCATAGTCAAACACAATGCCTTGGATGATTATTTCATGTGGACCATCTCTTCGAGCATAACCAAACTGACGTAGGGCTAAGGCCGGGTTACAAGTGATACCTCCTCTTATTCCTAGGAGTGGTACGTTAGAGAATTCTCCACAACGGTCAATGAGGATAACATTTCCTTCGAGATGAGGACACCAACGAATGTCTGAATGGGAGAGTGACATTATCCTTTGAGACCATTTCCGATTTTGCTCATTCTTCAAGACTGATTGAGGAAGGTGCGAAATAAACCACCTAGACAATAAAGGTATGCAGCACATGAGAGTCCCTTGCCTTTTCATAGTACGAGTGTGAAGGGAATGCAAAATGTCTCCAAGCAAGGTAGGCACAGGGTTACGAGTGAGAAATATCTTAATAGCATTCATATCTACGAATTGGTCGGGATTAGGAAATAACACCAAACCATAGATTAGTAACGCTAGAATGTCTTCGAAAGCATGGACATTCATAACCTTTAAGAATTCTCGGGCCTTATTTATCAGAAACTTGGCAAGTAAGCCCTTAACTCCACTTCTTGTTACCCAATTGGTTTCGATGTCTGATTTTGTCATGTGCAAAGCTGCGGCAACTTCTTCAGACTTCGGAATCTTTTCTAAACCACTGAAAGGTGTTTGATCAAGAATAGGTATCCCAAGCATCCTGGAGAATTCTTCTAATGTGGGTACCAACTGATAATCTGGGAAGGTGAAGCAATGATGTCTAGGATCGAAGAACTGGAATAGAACCCTCATCATATCCTCTTTGAAACCAGTGGTAACCAAATTGAGGAGAGAACCATGTTTCTTGACGAACTGAGCCTGATCGGGAAGTTCTGACACTAAATCTTTGAGTTGAGGAGAGATGGCTACAAAATTGATCCGGATGGTCTTCCTGGAAGCCATAACCTGTTTAACAGAGCAAAGCTAAATCCCTAAGTCCTTGAAATGGTTAGTACAATGTCATGATGTTATGATGTTATGATGTTATGATGTTAAATAAGTAACAAGCACAAACAAGTCACACAACAATCATTCTTAGGTTTTAAGGCTTGCATGAGTTCCATAGGTAAATACCCTCCCCACTGAAGTTTGGTTGGTTCAACCTGTCCTAGAATAGTAACCGGGTTCTAGAAGGATCTCAAATCATCGACTTTTCTTTAGGTCCACTTCAGTGCAACACCAAGTGGTTGACCAAAGCTTTCCTAAAGTCCAATCTCAAAGAGTGTAGTATCGAGTATCAACCAACCCCAGTCGGAACCGAAGCCAGTTATCTCACTACTTTCTAATGGCTAGGATGAGTCAATTAGGGTTCTAAAGGTCTGGTTAATGCTTTGATGACACCACGCGGAAGCCAAATTTTTCCTCAAGTAAACACGAGGAACATCAGGACATCCAAAGTGTCACATTAACCGTAGCCATCATTTTGACCATTCCAGTATACGCCGGATAGTCGCGATGATCTTTTGCTACTTACCTAAGGTACACTAGATCCGGGTGTAGGATCTTTCACTCAAGCATAAAATACCCAAGCAATCCCTTAAAAGTAAATCAGACAATTTGAATAAGTGATCTTGTTTTTTGAAGGTAACCTCTCTTTTTAAGTTTCCCCAGCAGAGTCGCCAGTTCTGTCATACGGTGAATTGACTTTGTGAGTTTTTTGCTTTGGAAAGCAAATGTCGCGGTTAGCAAGAGTCGCCACCGACTTTTCTTTTATCCAATAAGGAAAGGTGGAAAAGAACAGGAAAGACCTTAATTAGATTTTGGGTTCGGGAGGTACATTATACAAAGGGAAGGTGTTAGCACCCTTTGTATCCATGGTTATCCATGGGCTCTTAATTGCTTGATCACTTATGTTATTTTTTCTTGTCTGAAAAAGTGTTTGTGAATTGTTTAGAAAATGTTTTGAAAAAGAGAATTTAACTTTGTAATGATTCTCGTATGAATGTATACAAAGTGGTTATCTCGTTTAGTTTTGAAAATGGTTTAGAAAAATATAACTCAGTAATGATTCTAGTATGAATGTATACCAAGTGGTGATTTTCTAGTATTTGTGAAGTGGGAAAAGTATTTTTTAAGTTGTGAGTAAGCAATTAAGAGTTATACCTACCCAAGGTCTTGATGGGCATTTCCTATCCTTGTGAGGATAAAACCGTCCTTATTATTGAGAAATAAGTAGTTTTATCCTTTGGATGTAAAAGGGTCATCGTAGGGTCATCGATTAGTCATTGAAAGCAACGGTTGTAAGGATACCTTAGCATTCGAAGGGACTATCATCATTTAACCGTAGGCTACACCGAAGGGTCATCGAGGGACAAAATCATATATTCGAAGGCAACATTCGAGGGGCTATGATTCATTTTAGAGGGACATGATGATTTAATCGAAGGGTCTTGGCTAAGGGTATCCCCACATTCGCGGGACATGACCATAATACCGTAGTCGTATGGTAACAAAGAGAGGTCCAAGATCGCATATTTAAAGGCAAAGTTTTACAATTAATTAGATAGCCGTAATCGATTAAGTAATTAGGTCCACATTAAAATCGATGAAATCAATACATTAAAATCAGCTAGATAATTTAGGATGTATCTCCACATTAAAATTAAGTAATTCAGAATCCATCTCCATAAGGGTATCCCACAAATAAAGTGGAATACTTAGCCGGCCGTTTCTTCGGGAATGTGTAAGCCTTTACACAATTCAGCACACGGGTTAGAACATCGAGATAAAGTACAATTGAAAATTGCACCACAAAATAAACACAACAGTCATAAAGTCAGGCCAAATAATGCAGAATTATAATAAATCTTGATTAGATAAACATAAGGCAGAACAGAAAAGAAACAAAACAGCCACTGTCCCGTTCGCTCCTGCTTCGCCTAGCGAAGGCTTAGCGAGTGCTCGCTACAGGCTCGCTTAGCGATGTGCTAGCGAGCTGCTACGGGTTTTGAGTTTGATAGCAGCATGATCTCCGGCACCCTGAACTTTATGGCATTTAATTACAGGAATAGCATGGACAAACATTCAGGATATTCAGGCATACTTAAATTCACATGTGAAATCAAATTACATATCCGAAAATTTAATCATGATGCCTTATGTATGTAGCGATTACCGATTAAAAGCATAAAACAGTAGTGATGCGCAAACCTGTTTGCAATGGAATTGCATCTTTGGATTGGCAAGTCGGGTCGAATTGGGCGGAGGCAACCTTGGTGCGGATGAGCGGCCTTCAGGGTTTCTTTACTCGGAATTCTCTGAGTTGGTCTCCAGGGTTTCTATGCCAGGGTTTCTGTGCCAGGGTTTCTGTCCGTCTTCGTCTGTCCATTTTCGTGACTGAAGTGTCGATATTTATAGTGATTGTGGTGACCTAATGGGCTCAGAATGAAGCCCGAAAATTCTGATATATCGTAAGCTTCGCTAGGCGAGCGTTGTAGCGAAGGGTTCGCTAGGCGAAGGATTTGCTCGCCTAGCGAGCATGCCAGTTTGGGCCTTTTTCTGGATTGGGTCTGTTGTGAGCTGGACTTTTGTTCCTTTAAGGTCAGTGCCTTGCAGAATAAGTTGGAGTGCTTCGAGAAATGTTTTGCGCGATTAATGGGCAAATTTTGGGGTATGACAGGTAGCATTTTGGCAGACTACTTGGCACATCAACCGATCGAGGATTATCAGTCAGTTCAGTATGACTTCCCAGATGAGGAGATTCTGTATTTGAAAATGAAAGATTGCGATGAGCCTACGCTCGATGAAGGGCCAGAGCCTGGTTCCAGATGGAGGATGGTGTTTGATGGCGCTGTAAATCAATATGGAAATGGTATTGGGGCAGTGATTATTACTCCTCAGGGCACACACTTTCCTTTTACAGCAAGGCTAACTTTCAAATGCACGAATAATATGGCTGAGTATGAGGCCTGTATCATAGGATTGGAGGAGTGCATTGATTTAAGGATCAAGCATCTTGATGTTTATGGTGATTCGGCCCTTGTAGTCAATCAAATTAAGGGTGAGTGGGAAACGAATCAGCCTGGCCTCATCCCATATAGAGATTATGCAAGGAGGATTTCAACTTTCTTCACCGAGGTTGACTTCCATCATATTCCTCGAGATGAGAATCGGATGGCAGATGCTCTTGCTACACTTGCTTCGATGATTGTGATAAGACTTTGGAATGAAGTTCCCAACATCACTGTGATGCGTTTGGACAGACCAACTCATGTATTTGTAGTAGAGGAGGGGCAAGATGATAAGTCGTGGTATCATGATATTAAGTGCTTTCTTCAGAGCCAAATTTACCCTCCTGGGGCATCTGTGAAAGATAGAAAGACTTTGAGGAGATTATCAGGCAGTTTCTACCTCAATGGCAATGTGCTTTATAAAAGAAATTTTGATATGGTTCTGCTCAGATGCGTGGATAGACACGAAGCAGACCTATTAATGACTGAAGTCCATGAGGGTTCATTTGGTACTCACTCCAATGGACATGCCATGGCTAGAAAGATGTTGAGAGTATGCTACTATTGGCTGACAATGGAGTTTGATTGCTGCAAATATGTGAAGAAATGCCGCAAGTGTCAGATTTATGCGGATAAGATTCATATTCCCCCGACACTTCTGAATGTGATTTCATCACCATGGCCTTTCTCCATGTGGGGAATCGACATGATTGGTATGATAGAGCCGAAAGCGTCCAACGGTCACAGATTTATTCTCGTAGCAATTGATTACTTCACCAAGTGGGTTGAAGCGGCATCGTATGCAAATGTGACCAGGCAGGTGGTCGTGAACTTCATCAAGAATCAACTCATATGTCGGTATGGTGTGCCAGATAAGATCATTACTGATAATGGATCTAACTTGAACAACAAGATGATGAAAGAGTTGTGTAGTGAGTTCAAGATAGCACATCATAATTCTTCTCCTTACAGACCTAAGATGAATGGGGTTGTTGAAGCTGCTAATAAGAATATCAAGAAGATTATCTAGAAGATGGTTGTTACGTACAAAGATTGGCATGAGATGTTGCCATTTGCTTTGCATGAATATCGTACGTCTGTCCGCACTTCAACAGGGGCAACCCCTTTCTCTCTTGTTTACGGCATGAAGGTTGTACTCCCAGTAGAGGTGGAGATCCCATAAATAAGAGTTTTGATGGAAGCCAAGTTGACTGATGCTGAATGGGTTCAGAGTCATTATGACCAACTAAATTTGATTGAAGAGAAGAGATTGACTGCCATGTGCCATGGTCAATTATATCAGCAAAGGATGAAGAAAGCCTTTGATAAGAAGGTAAAGCCTCGTGTGTTCCGAGAAGGTGACCTTGTGCTCAAGAAAGTTTTGTCTTTCGCGCCCGATTTCAGGGGCAAGTGGACTCCAAACTATGAAGGTCCATATGTTGTCAAGAGAGCCTTTTCAGGCGGTGTGTTGATACTTACAACTATGGATGGGGAGGATTTCACTCGTCTTGTGAATTCAGATGCAGTCAAGAAATACTTCGCCTAAAAAATAAAAACAGAATAGCTCGCTAAGTTGAAAACCCGAAGGGGAGGCTTAGGCAAAAATGAGCGTCTCGGTGGATTGAAAACCCGAAAGGGCGATCCAGGCAAAAGTTAGAGACATAAAAAATGAACATGTATCCCGCTAGATTGAGTACCTCATCCTGGGGAAATTTAGGCAAAAATTAGGGATTTGGCAAGTAACTGCATCCTGACAAGACTGTGTTCTACAAACTGTCATCTGTCAGAGATTCTCGCTCAGTCATCATCAACCGAAGCTTCAATTACATCGGATTCAGAATTGGTGGAGAAATGGTCATTATGTTCAATGTAGCCCTTTTCCAATATATATCACCAATTTCAAATTTGTAAAGATCTATGGAGTCTTGCCATTTGCAGACTACCATTCCATCAAATAAATTTGAGCCTTTATCCAATCATTTACACTCTTATTTGTTCCTATTCAACAAATGTTTTGCATGTTTTAATTGAGAAATATCATTGTTTTTTTTAATAATTAAACTTTTCATAACTTGTTTTTAAACAAAATGAACATTCACAATGATAAAAAGATACTGGGGATATCTTCAGCGCTCTCCCAAAGATGGTAGGATTCTCGACAGGGTAAGACATGTGTTCATATTCCTGGCATGTTTGTATCCTCTTCCTCCGGAGCCTTTTGTGGTTTTCCCTCCCGAGAAGAGTGTCTGGTAAAGGTATTCAGCCTCCTTCCTCCTCAGCAGATGTGAGCTCTTGGTTAGATGACATTGGAAGCTTCTGATTGGTGGTTGTCCTCCACGAAGATCCATCTTCCTTTTTGATAATTTCCTCGGTGAAGTGGCTTCCCTAGCGTAGCTTATCTGTGCCATGACCCTGTTCCCGGTTGGAATGGTTGTTGTTCATTCCCCTGCAGAAGTCTTTGTTTCCTGGTACCCCTGATCCCCAGCAGAAGGGATGCTCTCCACTGGGTCTGGCTTTCTCTCACGAGATGTAGTACCAGATGTTTTATCAATCGATCAGTGGACTCGTTTGTGTTAGATATGTATGTTATGTCAGCATTCATCATACATAAACCACGCATATATGCATAGTTTTAACATTTAGATATTCATGTTGCATCCTTTGTCATATATCTTTGTTTGTTATCTTCTGCTAGTCGGTAATATATTCCCCAAGCAGATTGTCTGTGTCTGATCTCCCCATGAAGTGTCAGCCCCATAAGCAGAAAATGTTTATCCTTTCTTCCATATTCCTCATCGAGTTATGTCCTCGTGGATGATGGTTGTTTCTGTTTCCTCCCTACACATATATTGGTATAGAACCCCCCATTGAGTTATATCCTCATAGGGATGAGTCTTGTTTCATTGTGCACCTCTAGTTTGTTCCTAGATTTGGCTTCTTGAGATTATCCTTGCATTTCCCCGTAGTTCGGATGAATGATTGCTCAGTAACCAGTAATTATCCATCTTTCCCATGGAGGAGTCTGTGGTTTTCTACCTTCATACCGGTAGTTGTAAACCCTAGTTTTATCCCCTTGGCAGAGTTAACCTCTTTGTTCATCCTAACCGATGACAGTTACTTTTCCGTGGTTGTCTACCCAGTATCTGGTAGATGTAATCCCTCCTTAACGGTTATCATTATCCAATATTCGGTATTGATAGTCCTTCACCATTTTTGAGTATAGCTCCCGGATCATTGCCTTTGTCAAAGTATCCCCAGCGAGTCATCTTTCATTTGCCGTTTATCGGTAATGATCGTTTCTCCCTTTGATTGGTTATTATTTTATACCTGGTTTTCGGTATCCCTAATGTCCTTTCTTTTCGGTCGATTTATCCTTTATTAACCCAGTAACCGGTTGTGGATAACCTTCCATGCGAGTATGTTATCTACGTTCTGATAGTAATAGATAATATATCTCATGCACTCGTTGGTTGAAGTCTTCTGTTCTTCCCCAGTCGAGTAAGATTCGTATCCTCGTTTGTGGAATCGAATGCCCATCCTAAAATCGAGTTTGCTTTTTGGCCCTCTTTTGGATGATGAGTGTCTTGGGAATATTCCCCAATTCACGCCTTAGTTGGTCACCTATTATATGTCCAGTAACCGGTATCCCTGGTGTTCCTTCCCTTCTGCTCCCTATTATAACCTTTGTCCCCTGTGGAGTCAGATTTTCCTGAGTTGAAATATACCTTTTAGGATTTCCTCAGATGATTTCGGATGTTTGATATCTCTCACCTGTATACTGGTCTTAGATATTCATTCTCCCCGAGCATGTTGTTCTTTCACCCTTATACCGGTGTTCGGATCTTATGTCTCTTTGAGCTTATTACCCAGTAACCAATAATACCTCGCCCTGGTGTTTCCCTGGAGGAGTCCCGTTTGGATGTTCCCCGGCGAGGTCCCTTAGTGGATTCTCCCCATCTGAGTCTGGATTTTCATTCGAAGTATCCTTGATGGATAATTCCGCTGTATTGGCATATTCCCTAATACATGCGCCTTTGAGTCAGCTCGGGTCTTTCCGTTGATTTATTATTTTGGAATTCTGCTCCCCAAGCTTTGAGTCGTACCCTGCTCACACAATTTATCCCCTTAAGAGTCCCAGAGTCTCTATCCCATGAAGTGAATTACTCATATGGATTGTCTTTTTCTCCGGATTTCTTTTCTCTTTGTGGACATATATCCCCACGAAGTATTACCCTCTTGGTATACATACATCTGCATCATGAGGTCTCTTAGGGACCAAAATTCATCTCTTTGTTATTATTTAAGCCCATTCTACCTCGTCGAGACGAAGATTTTAACCTTCATATCTCCGGCTAGAATGACCTTAAATAGGGGCATCTGTAAGACCCCAATTTTGGCCCTAAGATCCCTCATGGCATCATAACATTGCATTTGCAAAGCCTCAAGGATCATGAGCATCTTGGTTCCCATTGTCTTTGGGTGGGACCTCTTGTGAGTGGTTTGAGATCACCAAGAATGCTTGAATTGTATATCATTGCATTTCTCATTTTATTTACTAACCAAAATCACAAAAATATGTCACTAACATTTCTTGTTTGTAGCTTGAGCAATCACAAGGTCTAAAAGCTTCTAGGGGATCCTTTGTGCAATGATATGGTCAAGAGAAGATGAAAGCAAGCATGGTAATGGTTACCAAAGCTCTCATCCATCAAATATGCCTCCCAAGCATCTCAATTCATCATTTATGATCAAAGCAAGTCAAGGGGTTTGAGGCTTGTTTCCCAAGGAAACCCTAATTCATCTGTTCATCAACTGTGCCTTGCTCTTGAAGCAACCTCAACCCATGGTCAAATAAAATCAAGGGAAGTTCTTTAATTTATCATTTAATTCATATTTGAACTTATTTGAGTTCCCTCAATCATCAATTCATCAAGGTATGAGTTGTGGACTTGAGAAGTTGACTAGTCAATTCATCTGACTATTTTGAAATACACTGAGACCTAACTTCTTATGTGTTGGTCAAATGGAGATAATCCCAAGCGAAACAATGTTCTTAAGGACAATATGAACAACTTTCATGTTCATCAAAATTTTATTTGAAGCTTGGAAGATCATCATCCATTCCAAGACATTATAGGTCATTTTGACTGAAACCCTAATTTTGGGTCAACTTCCCAAGCACATAACTCATTCATTTTTCATGGTTTTAGGTGAGACTAAATGCATTGGAAAGCTTAAGATGTCCACTTCAAATGTTATGTTTGAAAAAATTTCAAAATCTCAAAATAAATACATGTGATAATGCAAAACATTATAGGTCACTTTGGACCAAATGCATTGAAATGTGAAAAAGTCCAACTTCAAGTGCCCATAACTTCTTCATCAAAAATCCAAGTGATGCACAATTTAAGTCCAAATTTATTGTCTTGAAAAGATCTACAACTTTGATGTTGGAGGCGTTTCCATTTGAAGCTTGCATCATCAAAACAGAAGGGCTTGAAGATGGTTCATTTTGACAAAATTCTCAAAGGCATATTTTGTATATTGAACTTCATGGCCTATTTTCATAAAATTCCACACTCCAAATGAGTTTTTGTCCAACATAACATTTGTTCCTTATGTCAAGACCTTTCCAACCATTACCCACATGCCTATGTTTCCATTTTGAAAAAGGGATTTTCGAAGACTTGAAGTTTTGTGACCATTTATGCATTTCATGATGAATCTTCATGCACAAGCCAATGCCTTTCAATTTACACGTCCAAAGTTGATCCATTTGAGTTCAGCATTCAAAATCATTTGATTTTGGGCCTCACATGCACCTGTATAGGCCCATGCATGGAGGACCCAATTCTCATGCACACGATTTCCATCACACTCTCCTTGAGCTCCAGCTATAAATATAATGCTTTGCTTCACTTGAAAGGCAACCTGAAGGCGCCTGAAATGCTGCAAGATTGAATCCCTAGCCATACCTAAAGGAACAAACTCCATTTTTCTCCAAATTTTCAGATCTGAAAATTCAATTGCATTTGGTTGAATTTTAAGATCTAAAGTTCCTAGACCTTCAACATTTGATCCATTGAAGCTTCTGTTTGGAAAAGGAACCAAAGAGAGTGCCTCAATTCTTCACAATCCAAAGGTTTTGCTCGACTGAAATTTGCTTCGAATCTCATCATAATTTGCTCCATTTGCCTTGATCTTGTGTTGTCTGAAGTCCTCTCTATAGAGACATCATTATTGTGTGTTTAATTGTTGGAATCGAGCAAGTTCAGTTGAACACCACCAAACTTCCATCTCTGATTTCTCTCTTAATAGGAATCTAGAGTGGAAGTGAGTGGCATATGAGTGATGTACATCACTTCACCTTTCGAATGGTGTCTGGATCGCTCATTTTAGTTAGCATTTGAAACTCTGCATTTTTTGGTCTCCACTGGAGCTCATCGGAGAAGACGGTGGCGCTGGCCACCGTCTGTTTGCCAGATTCAATCTGAGCCACACGATGTATTTTCCATATCTAATCCCAGCAGTCCATTGTTAGGACTTTTGATAATGCGCCATGTGATTCATTTGACTAAGGATCTTGGTGGAAGCGCGCTCAGAGGCCGTGTGATGTGCCAGCTCAATTAATAAGCCATCATCCAATGCCTCTCCTTTTTTCATATTTTCTTATATCTGATTTTATTTTCTTTTATTTCTTTTAATTCCATTTTATTTCTAAAATCCATATCTCTTTTATTATTGGTCCAAAAAATATGGGACCAATTGCATTATTTCTCTTTTAATTTCTAGTTTCTAAAAATGATTTTTAATATTTTTTATTTTATCATTTTCTATTTTTAAATAATTTTCTATTTTCTGGTTATTTTTAATTCATTTTAAATAGTTTTTGATATTCAAAAAATACAAAAATATTTTTCTAACTTCCTTGAATGATGATGGATCTATGAAAAATATTCTCATCAATTTATTAATTGATTTGAGATTTATTTGAGATTTTAGTTCAATTAGGTTATTTTTCTTCATTTTTAATTGATTAAAAATAGTTTCTGACTTTTAAAAATGCTGAAATTTTTTGTCAAACTTTGTTTGACCTTGTTGAACTTGAGATAATTCACTTGGACTTTTCAAAGTTGATTTGAAGTGAATTTGAAGTTTGACCTTTCTTTAATATTTTAATTCAAGTTTATTTTCAAATATTAAAAATGTCAAAAATATTTTGTTTATTTCTTGACTTCCAATCTTCATCTCACTTCTGTTTCTTATGGTTTGACCTTGATCTTCCCTATCTTTGGTCAACATTTGTGGATTGGTACATTCCATTTCACTTAATGCACTTTATTTTCTTCATTTCCATTATCCATCTTCTTCTTCTTCTTTTCTTTTTGATCAATGAGTTAATGGTTGATAAGTTAGCATTGATTAGGGAGGTTTAATCTTCCTTGATTCAAATCTAATTCATCTTGATCAAATGATCAAGTGAATGGCTTTGCATTAAGGATAGATTGCTTCTTAGATCATGCAAAGGACTTAAACCAATACAAGATCATTTCTCATCTTCTTTTTTTGGCATGGCAAGTTGTTGGAACTTGGTTTACTAATCAAGACTTCTAACTTGTGTTATTGCCTACATTATTCTTGACCGACCTCAGATAGTTGTGACTTCTACATAAGTCCAATTACGATTGCTTAAAATAGCGCTAAATTTTCCTTATGGCACACTAACTACTAATACTAACCATTAACAATTAACATTTACTTTTTGCTCTTTACTTTTATGCAATTTATTATTCTTGTACATATTATTCATTTGCTTTTCCCTTTGCTCATTTGAGCACATGTTTATGTTAATGCAATTTTCCTTTTGCTCACTTGAGCACATAATTGTGTATATATTATTGTGCTTGTGTTTTGTTTGATTGTTGTGGACCAAATGCAAAGAAATGGACAAATGTGAAGGTGAGAAAAACAAGAAAGGGGGGGTTTGAATTGTTTGGAAAAATAAGCGTTTTTCAAAAAAGAAAATCACACAAGGATTTTATACTGGTTCGCTTATAACACAAAGCTACTCCAGTCCACCCGGCCGAGGTGATTTCGCCTTCAACAAGGACTTAATCCACTAATCTTAAGAGATTACAAACAACGTCTAAGATAAGAAATCTCTTAGCCCTCTCAAGTATACAGACTACACAGAGTCACTTGAGGAAATAAACAAACAATAGATAAAAGATTTATGTAATCTAGAGTGCTTCTAAGATAAGCAAATATTACAGTATTAAGAACAAGAGTTTTTTCACGTTATAAGCAAAAACTTAGTGAAGATCTTAGAGAGCAAGAAGGTTTTCTTGTGTTGATGTTTCAGTATGATTTTTCCTTGTATGTATGTAATGTACTGAATGTTGATTTGCAATCCTTTATATAGATCAATGAGGTAGTAGTTGAAACTGATGAGTAATAAGATGAATTTACGCCATAACATAAACAACTTCTGCAGGATAACTTTTTCTCCTTGAAATGACTACTTACCACATATAGTATCTTCTTTATTGAAATTGGAGATTAACGTCTCTTTCTGTTTTAGGAAATCCATTTGCAAATCTTTTCTTGACTTAAACGTTACTCTTTCATGGTTAGCAATTCCATGCTCAGAGTATTTGTGTTCCTGGAGAAACTTGGAATCTTGCTTCTGATGTTTAATCTCTTGTGAGTTCAGATAGTTTCTTCAGATAGCGCTGATAACTTCTGGAGCTTAGAGATAGCGTTGTTCAGAGTCAGAACTTCTAGAGCTACTTCTTGTTCAGATGCTTCTGATACTTGTTGTTTTGCTCAGAGTTAGACTTTCTTGAACTTGTTTTCACTTCAGATGCTTCTGATCATTTGATGATTTGTATATGATCTGGTTTTGTATCTGATGACATCATCAGATTTCTTCCTTCTTTCTTTAGAATCCTGCACACTTAGAAACTTTTCGTTAGGGTGCCATTTTTGGTTTCATCCTTTGTTATCATCAAAATCAAGGAATCTGTTGTAGAACAATTTTTGTTCTTACAATCTCCCCCTTTTTGATGATGACAAAACAATCTTAATTAGAAGATGAAACATATAAAATATCAGATCAGATAGACAGAAGCTCCCCCTGAGATAGTGCTAGGGAGTTCAGAAGTTCTTACCAGAGTTTCTTAAGTAAAGAGGTTTCTTGATACCTTCTGCAATTTCTTAAATCCAGGTTAGATAAATTTATTTTTAAGAAAAAAATATGTTGCAGAATGCTTAAGGTAATTAGACAATATTTTCATCAGAGCTATTAATGACTTCTCCCCCTTTTTGTCAGAATCAAAAAGACATAGTAAAAAAAAATAAGTAAAGAGAAAAACTTGAATTCATAGATAGAAGCACAAAGGCAATAGAAGCTAGAAAAACATCAGAGTCAGAGAAAAATAAAAACAACAGGCAAGCAAAAATGAATCCTAAGTGCCTAAGGGTTCGGAGGCGGAGGCATTCTCTGAAGCAACATTGCAAGCATGCTCTGGATGTTGTCGTTGACAGTATCTTGCTTGTCCATTCTGGCCCGGAGTTCATTCTGATCTTGCTTGAGTTCTTTCAGAGTCTGAAGAACCATAGGGATCACAGAAGAGGACTCCCCCAGAGTCAGAGCTTGCTGAGCTTCAGCTTCAGCCTGCGCTTCAGCTTCAGCAGCAGCTTGTGCTTCAGCATCCGCCAGAGCCTTAGCTTCAGCTTCCTTTAACCTTAGAGCTTCAGCTTCTCTTGCTCTTTCTTCCTCCAGCCTTCTAGCCTCTTCCTCAGCTTCTCTTGCTAATCTCTCTTCTTCCAGCCTTCTGGCTTCAGCTTCTCTGGCAAGTCTCTCCTGGAGTCTTGCCTCAGCATCTCTGATGTAGCCATTTCTGACTTGTTCAGAGATGTTCTTCAGTCTAAAAGACTCAGAGGTCATCCAGCCAATGACTCTGTTCCAGTGTGTCCTTACAGATTTAGGATCATCACTGATTTCAGAGTTAGTGGTCAGAGACTTGACCTTTTGTACTGAAGCTTCTGCTACCTGCATGATGGCTTCCTCAAGGGTAGGTGTAGAAAGTTCAGGTTCAGGTTCAGGTTCAGAGGTATGAGGTGGAGGGCTGAGATTTAATGTGTGAGGTTCAGATTCTGATTCAGGTTGGGGTTCAGATTCTGCTTCTAGTTGAGGTTCAGATGTTTGAGGTGAAGCGTAAAGAGGGTTTAAATCTAAGGGTTCAGTTTCAGCTTCAGGTGCAGCGGAGATGTTTGGTGGGGTGATATCAGAGGTGTGGGGTTCAGAGGGTTGAGTTTCAGAAGGTATGGTGGTTGTTTGTTGTGGTGGAGGTGAAGTTGCTTCAGATTGTGTTTGTGTTTGGTGTTGTGAAGCAAGTTTATGAGCAAAAATTGTGGCTATGGTTGGGGAATCAGGGTCAGGATATTCTGGGTCAGAAGAGATGGAAACATATGGGGGTGATTCTGGTTCTGAGGATGATGAAGAGGAAGTGCTTTGGTAGGTTTGTTTAGGTTCAGAGGGAGGTATGAATGTACGGGCTACATTTAGAACTGGTGAAGGTTGGGAGGTTCTGGTGGTTGAAGGTGGGATTTCAGAGGTAGTAAAAATAGGTTGTGAAGAGAGAGGGTTAGAAGAAGCCATCAGAGGATTAGTGGTAACAGAAGGAACAGACGTACCAGTAGATATATTCAGAGGAGCTGAAGATTTGCTTCCAGAAGCTTCTCCAAGTCTGGCCTTCTTTGCCGGAGGTGCTATCTTCTTCTCAGATAGACCTCTCTTGTATCTGACGAAGTCTTCTTCAGAATCCAGACAGTCGTCGAGGCTGAAGTCAGAGATGTCAACACCATCATCCAGCAGACGCTGAAGATAGATAGCAACAGCATCTCTGGGTTCATTTTTGAAGAACCTGGCAAGGCCATGAGGCATCTTCCTCTGATCTTTCAAACAATCCCAGGATGTATCCAGAGTGGGTCTGACTTGAATCTTCTTAATTATCCCCATACTCTTGAGATTTCTGGCATTCAGAGGCTTCCCAACATCTATTGCCAGATCTAGCATCAGCTTGGCCTTCTCCAGATGATCCACCAGCCCATTCTCAATGAAGACATCAGATAACAATCTTCCCAGAGGGATGTAGGATCTGGGCTTCATGTTGTTTCTGGTTTCTCTGACAGAATCTCTCAGATATCTGAAAAGGAGAGCAGGGAGGCAGATCTTCACACCCTTCTGAATGCAGTACAGAATGCATTTCTGGTCTGCATTGATGTAGTCAGAGGAGTTAGAGGCTGGACGGTGGTGAATAGTTCCCAGAATAATCTTCAGCCACACTCTGAGGTTCTGATGTAACTCTTTGTTCTTTGAAGGATTTCCTTCAATGTTGGGTTTGAAGATTGTTGGGTTGATTACTTCAGTAATGCGCTTTGACCTAGGAGGGATGTTGTAAATCCTTTTTCCTCCAGCTCTCTCCATGTTCAGTAGAGAGGCTATTGACCCTTCAGTGATAACAATCTTCACCCCCAGAACATATGAGACGATAAAGTGGTCATCTGCATCTGCAAACCTCCAGAACTCCTTGATGAGAAGAGGGTAAACAGGACCATAAAGCCTTTGGAAATAATTTTCCCATCCTTGTTTACGAAGCTCTTCAGTGAGATCAACGCCATTCCTCTTCAAATTGTCGAAATCTACTAGCGATTCACACAATACGTCCAATCCTTCAAAAGGGGTTGAAAGATTGATATGGCGTTCACGGTCAAGAACATGGGGTTCTTTGTACACAGGGGTTATGGTGACGCCTGTAACCGTTGGTGTTGGAATGCTTAAGGTTTGAGCAGTAGAACTTGATTCCATTTCTTGAGAGAAGTTAAAGACTTGTTGTTGTTGAGCGTCCATGGTGAAGGAGAAGATGAAGATTGATGAAGATGAAGAACTTGCAGAGAATGCTTCAGAGAGGTTTAGGGTTTTAGAGTGAGTGAGAGTGATAAGTGTGTGAAATGTGAGAAAAGTGTTTATATACTCTAAGTAAAACACATGCAAAACTACACATTAAATTGCGTTAGCACAACGCTCAAGTAAGCACGCTTGGGGGAAAAAATGATTACAGCTAATTAATGAATGTCTAATCCCACAGTACGCACACTGCTCGAGGAGAACTCAAACGTTCTGACCTTTGAATTTCTTTTGACAGCTGTCTAGAAGTTCTAGGGTTAGACGCTTAGTGCTCCACGTGTTGATGTATCTGGTCTTCAGGAATACCAAAGGATTGGTTTCTGAAGATTTCTAACTCAGATATCTTCTTAACTTGGTAGAAGTATCAGAGTCAGAGGCAGAAATACATTTGTTTACATTAGAGTCTCATTTTACATTTTCAGAGCCACACTTCATTCAGGGCAATTTTTAATGTTCAGATGTTCTAAGATAAAAAGAAATCTATCTTCAGCTAGAGGCTTAGTAAAGATATCTGCCCATTGATGTTCTGTATCAATGAACTTCAATGTTACTATCCCTTTCTGAACATAGTCTCTGATAAAATGATGTTTTATTTCAATGTGTTTGGCTCTGGAATGTAGAATGGGATTCTTACTTAAACAAATAGCAGCAGTATTATCACAAAAGATAGGAATGTTACTCTCAAAGATTTGTAGATCTTCTAGCTGATGCTTCATCCAGAGCATCTGAGTTGTGCACAGTGATGCTGAGATGTATTCTGCTTCTGCAGTTGATAGAGCAATAGTTGATTGTCTTTTGCTAGCCCAGGATATTAGATTGTTTCCCAGAAGCTGGCAATTTCCAGAGGTGCTTTTTCGTTCTATTCTATCTCCTGCATAATCTGCATCACAATAACCCGAGAGTCTATACTCTGATGTTTTCTCATACATCAGGCCCAGGTTAGGAGTTCCTTTCAGATACTTAAGAATTCTCTTAACTACTGTTAAATGAGATTCTCTAGGATCTGATTGGAATCTGGCACAAAGACAGACACTAAAGAGAATATCAGGACGAGTAGCAGTCAGATAGAGAAGAGAGCCTATCATACCTCGATAGAGCTTCTGACAAACCTTGTTGCTTACCTCTTCCTTTTCAAGAATGCAAGTTGGGTGCATGGGAGTTTTTGCAGAGTTGCATTCAGTCATGTCAAACTTCTTCAGAACGTCTTTAATATATTTACTTTGATGGACGTACGTGACTTCTGGAGTTTGATTAATTTGAATTCCCAGAAAGAACTTTAGTTCTTGCATTAAACTCATCTCAAATTCTGCCTGCATTAACTTAGAAAATTCTTGGCAAACAGAGATATTAGCAGAACCAAAAATAATATCATCAACATAAATCTGGCATATCATGAGATCATTATTAAGGTTTTTACAGAAGAGTGTAGAATCAACTTTCCCTCTGATAAAATTTTGTTCCAGAAGAAAATTGCTTAATCGTTCATACCAAGCTCTGGGAGCTTGTTTAAGTCCATATAAGGATTTCTTAAGTTTAAAAACATGTTCTGGAAAATTTGAATTTTCAAAACCTGGAGGTTGGTTGACATACACTTCTTCTGATATATAACCATTAAGGAATGCACTCTTGACATCCATTTGATATAATTTAATAGAATGATTAATAGCAAAAGATACAAGAAGACGAATAGATTCTAACCTCGCGACTGGAGCAAAGGTTTCATTATAGTCAATACCTTCTTGTTGACTGTAACCTTGAGCTACCAGTCGAGCTTTGTTTCTGACAACTTCTCCTTTCTCGTTCAGCTTGTTTCTGAAAACCCATCTGGTTCCAATGACATGAGTGCCTCTGGGTTTAGGAACGAGATCCCAGACATCATTCTTTGAGAATTGATCCAATTCTTCTTGCATAGCTGCCACCTAGTCGTTATCCTGAAGTGCTTCATCACAAGACGTAGGCTCAATCAGAGACACTAGTCCCAGAGTGGTATCTTCAGAAGTCCTGAAGGTAGATCTGGTTCTGACAGGTTCGTCCTTGTTTCCCAGAATCAAATCTTCAGATACATTGATACGACTTTTGACTTTCTTTGAGATTTCTGGAGATTTAATTTCTTCAGAGTTTTGAGTGACAGTTGCTTCTGGAGTTTTATCAGATTCTACAAGAGTGATTTCCAAATCTGCAAACTTTTCAACTAGCTTTGACTTTTCAGGGTCAAGCTTATCATCAAATCTGACATGAATTGATTCTTCCACAATTTTGGTTTCTGTGTTGTATACTCTGTAGCCTTTAGAGCGTTCTGAGTATCCTAACATAATACCTTTCTGTGCTTTGGAATCAAACTTGTTCAGATGTTCTTTAGTATTTAATATAAAACAAGAACATCCAAAAGGATGAAAATATGAAATGTTTGGTTTTCTTCCTTTACACAGTTCATAGGGAGTCTGTTCTAGAATAGGTCTTATAGAGATTCTATTCTGAATGTAACACGCTGTATTTACAGCTTCTGCCCAAAAGTGCTTTGCTACATTGGTTTCATTTATCATGGTTCTGGCCATCTCTTGGAGTGTCCTATTCTTCCTCTCTACAACTCCATTTTGTTGTGGAGTTCTAGGGCAGGAGAAATCATGGGATATTCCATTAGAATCAAATAATTCTTCAAAATCTTTGTTTTCAAATTCTCCACCATGATCACTTCTGACTCTAATAATTTTAGAGTCAAATTCTTTTTGCACTTTGGAACAGAAACTGGTGAATACAGAGTGAGACTCACTCTTGTGCTTTAGGAATTTTACCCATGTCCAGCGACTGTAATCATCAACAATGACTAGTCCATACTTCTTTCCATTAACTGATGCTGTTTTCACAGGACCAAATAAGTCAATGTGAAGAAGTTCCAGAGGCTTAGAGGTAGAAACAACATTTTTCTTTTTAAAAGATGTTTTTGAAAATTTTCCTTTCTGACAAGCTTCACACAGAGCATCTGAAGAAAATTTCAGTTTAGGTAGGCCTCTGACTAACTCGAGTTTAGTTAGCTGAGAAAGTTTCCTCATGCTAATGTGGCCCAAGCGTCTATGCCATACCCATTGCTCTTCGTGAACTGACATTAGACATTTAACATTTTGATCTTTTAAATCAGAAAGATTTATTTTGTAAATGTTGTTTTTCCTCTTGCCTGTGAAAAGGACAGAGCCATCGTTCTGATTAATGGCTTTACATGTTTTTTGATTGAAGATTACATCATAACCGTTATCACTTAATTGACTTATGGATAACAAGTTATGCATTAATCCTTCTACATAAAGAACATCAGAAATAGAGGGAAGAGTACCATTACCAATAGTTCCAGAGCCTCTGATCCTTCCTTTCTGATCTCCTCCGAAGCCTACAAATCCAGCATCTTTAAGTTCCAGACTTTGGAACATAGACTTTCTTCCCGTCATGTGTCGCGAGCATCCAGAGTCCAGGTACCATGACTGGTGTCTGAACTTTGCTGCATAGGATATCTGCAACATAGATAATCTTATCTTTCGGTACCCAGAATCTCTTGGGTCCTTTCAGATTAGTTTTCCCAGAGTTTCTCATAACTTTGGGTTTTCTAGCATTTTTAAATTTTTGTTCTTGTATGTGTGTGTAATGATATGAAAAGGGAGATTTAAGTTGGTCACTGGTAGAAGTTTTATCTTCCTTAGGATCATACCCAATTCCCCTTTTATTGTTCTGACTTACTCCATAAATCATGGATGCCATAATACTCCTATTTATCCCATTTTTCAGAAATTCTTGAAAGGCTTCTTCATATTTATAAATTATTTTATTTGAAGTTTGTGGTGCTTGAGATAATGCTCCTTCTAATTCTGAGCTTTTTGTTTTTGCTTCATCTCTTTCTAACATTAAAGATTTGATTGTATCTTCTCGTGATAAAATTGTTATCTCAAGCTCTCTTCAAATTTTGCTTTAAGACAGCCTTTGATGTTTTTAAACTTTTGTTTTAATTTCTGATATGAGCTTAGAGTTTCTGACAAGCATGATTCTAAATCAGAACGAGAAAGTTCAGAAAATACCTCTTCAGATTCTTCATCTGAGCTGCTGGATGTGGTAGCCATAAGTGCTACGTTGGCCTGTTCATCAGAGTCAGATTCTGATGATCCAGATTCACTATCATCCCAGGTGGCCATTAATCCTTTCTTTGTTCTGAAGGTATTTTTCTTGAAGCTTTCTTTTCTAGAGTTGTCTTTCTTCAGCTTGGGGCATTCATTTCTATAATGACCTGTTTCTTTACATTCATAACAGGTAATATCTTTGTTAGCTTTACCTTTTGAAGTTGACTCTGAACGATCCCCTCTGGGTCTTGGTCTTCTGAAGTTGTTGTTCCTCTTTTTCCAGAGTTGCTTGACTCTTCTGGTTAGTAGGGACAACTCTTCTTCATCATCAGAGTCTTCTGGTTCAGAATCGTCAGTATCTTCAGTTTCCGCCTGGAGAGCTTTGGTTCTGTCAGGTTTCCGTCTTTCAGATCTGGACTTTAGCGCTACGGACTTGTTCTTTTTCTGAGGCTCATCCTCCTCTAGTTCTATCTCATGGCTTCTGAGAGAACTAACAAGTTCTTCAAGGCTGATATTGTTCAGATCTTTTGACAGCTTCAGAGCAGTAACCATAGGTCTCCATTTCTTTGGCAGACTTCTGACTATCTTCTTAACATGATCTGCAGTCGTGTATCCTTTGTCTAGCACTTTAAGACCTGCAATAAGAGTTTGAAATCTAGAAAACATAGCCTCTATAGCTTCGTCATCTTCCATTTTGAAGGCTTCATATTTCTGGATAAGCGCCAGAGCCTTCGTCTCCTTGACTTGGGAGTTTCCTTCATGGGTCATCTTCAGAGAGTCAAGTATATCTTTGGCTGTCTCTCTGTTGGTGATCTTTTCATATTCGTTGTATGATATAGCATTTAGAAGTATTGTTCTGGCCTTGTGATGATTTTTGAAGATACGTTTCTGATCTTCTGACATCTTGTTTCTGGGAACTTCAGCTCCATTTTCTAAGACTGGAGGTGTATATCCATCTGTGACTATGTCCCAGAGGTCAGCATCATAACCCAGAAAGAAACTTTCGATTCTATCTTTCCAGTAATCAAATTTCTCTCCATCAAAAACAGGAGGCTTAGCATTGTAAGAATCTCTTTCATTTGAGTGGGCCATTGTTTTTCTCGTACTGGATCTCTCTACACGGTTAAGTGTTTGATTAGAAAATCAAAAACAGAGCCGGAGCTCTGATACCAATTGAAGGTGAGAAAAACAAGAAAGGGGGGGGGTTTGAATTGTTTGGAAAAATAAGTATTTTTCAAAAAAGAAAATCACACAAGGATTTTATACTGGTTCGCTTATAACACAAAGCTACTCCAGTCCACCCGGCCGAGGTGATTTCGCCTTCAACAAGGACTTAATCCACTAATCTTAAGAGATTACAAACAACGTCTAAGATAAGAAATCTCTTAGCCCTCTCAAGTATACAGACTACACAGAGTCACTTGAGGAAATAAACAAACAATAGATAAAAGATTTATGTAATCTAGAGTGCTTCTAAGATAAGCAAATATTACAGTATTAAGAACAAGAGTTTTTTCACGTTATAAGCAAAAACTTAGTGAAGATCTTAGAGAGCAAGAAGGTTTTCTTGTGTTGATGTTTCAGTATGATTTTTCCTTGTATGTATGTAATGTACTGAATGTTGATTTGCAATCCTTTATATAGATCAATGAGGTAGTAGTTGAAACTGATGAGTAATAAGATGAATTTACGCCATAACATAAACAGCTTCTGCAGGATAACTTTTTCTCCTTGAAATGACTACTTACCACATATAGTATCTTCTTTATTGAAATTGGAGATTAACGTCTCTTTCTGTTTTAGGAAATCCATTTGCAAATCTTTTCTTGACTTAAACGTTACTCTTTCATGGTTAGCAATTCCATGCTCAGAGTATTTGTGTTCCTGGAGAAACTTGGAATCTTGCTTCTGATGTTTAATCTCTTGTGAGTTCAGATAGTTTCTTCAGATAGCGCTGATAACTTCTGGAGCTTAGAGATAGCGTTGTTCAGAGTCAGAACTTCTAGAGCTACTTCTTGTTCAGATGCTTCTGATACTTGTTGTTTTGCTCAGAGTTAGACTTTCTTGAACTTGTTTTCACTTCAGATGCTTCTGATCATTTGATGATTTGTATCTGATCTGGTTTTGTATCTGATGACATCATCAGATTTCTTCCTTCTTTCTTTAGAATCCTGCACACTTAGAAACTTTTCGTTAGGGTGCCATTTTTGGTTTCATCCTTTGTTATCATCAAAATCAAGGAATCTGTTGTAGAACAATTTTTGTTCTTACAAAATGGACTTAGTTTCTAGGATTCTCCCTATGAAAATTGGAGTAAAAGGACCTTAATGTGAAGATGGATTAGAAGGACCAAACCTCTAAACTCACTCTTGTTCATTCTTGATTTACTTCATGGAACTATTGATGTGTGTGCTTTTTGTGCTAGGGAATTCTATGAGAGCTCAAATTGAAGAATCATTGCCATGTTCACCCAAAGTGAAAGATATAAGATGCATTGAGGATCTCTTAAGAGGCTTGTTTGATTGTTGCTTGAGCCTACTATTACTTTTGCTTACATATTCCAAAGAATGAGAGCTACTTGGATTTGTGGTCTTGTTTCTTATCCCTTCATCTCTTGTATGATTAGGACTTTAGCCATTCTTCTTTTTCCCTCCACTCTAACCCAAGTCAAAAATTTTGTGCAAACATTAACACTTGTTTTCAAACATTAGAAACCTAAGCCTTATGCTTTTGATTTTCAAACTTTCTTTTCATGACACTTATCTTGAATTGAACTTCTAAGTCAACTTTGACCATATTTTGTACATACTTCTCATTGGTAAATACCACTCATTCAAATGTTTTTTTTTTTATGGTTTCAATGGCCACTCTCTTAATCAATACTTTTTCATAACCTTTAGCTATTAGGTTTGAGTTATCCTTGAGGTAGATGTAATAGTCACCTATATCCTTAGTGATGGACATTGAGTCTTCCATGCTTATTATAGGGTTAACCCCTCACTAGCATGTTAAAGTTATCCTCACATGGTGGATTTGTGGTTTTGGGTTGAGTTTTCTCCCTTGGATAACAAAAGATATTAAGGCTTTTGGACCAATCAATTCACCAACTCATTTTTGAGGTTTTTACCCCGAACTACGAGGTTTTGATCCTAATCTTTTTTAGGATGGTACGTAGGCAATGGGTTCATCCATCCAAACACAAAATGTAAATAATTTGTATATTCTCTTCTCATCTCTTCAATCATGTTTGAACAAATAATTTTTCACAAAATACCAACTTTACAACAAGTATGAAAAGGGCTCCCTAGGAGTACCTAGGATGTTTTGGGTGCTTAAAACCTTCCCATTGCATAACCAACCCCCTTACCCAGATCTCTGACATTTTTACTAGTTTTTGATTTGATAAAACTTTTAGGTTTTTGTTCGCTTTCTAACCATTCCTTTGGATAAATAGAAGTGCGGTGGCGACTCGACTTCTATGGTTTACCTTAGATTTAGTCAATATCTCTAATGGTAACAAATACCCCGCTACAATACCTTCAAAATGTTGAGTTTCTGGCCACGAATTCTTCAAGCTTTTTTCTCCTTTTTGATCTCTGAATGTAGGGAAGATGATTGACTAAGGAATCTAGCTTTGAAACTCAACTAATGTTGTTGAATTTCAAGCTCGAAAATCTGGAAAAAATGGTGAATGATTCCTTTGGTGAGGGTGTGGTTTCAGTGCAGCAGCATATGGGATCTCCAAAAGGTTGTGAAATGAAGGAGAGGAAGCCTTTATTTATAGGTGAATGCATCTGAATTCACACTTTGCTCATGTGCATGGGAATTGAAATTTTGAAATGCATGGGCCTTTATGGACGTGTGAGAGGACCATGAATGGATGAAGGAGCTTGCTGAGATCATATGGAAGGCATGTGGTCATGTACATGTAATGGAAGATGCTTGCATTTCAAGTTATAACATAAAATATCAAGAATGCACACAAATGGAAAGAAATTTGAGTTGTAACACCCTGATAAAAATAAGATAATTATTTAATTTAAGTTAATATTATATTTATTAATTTAATTAAATAATTGGAATTGTTGGATTATTATTATTATTGTTATTGGAATAATAATTATTGGAAAATATATATAAGTTGGAAATAAGAAAAAGAGTCCATTTGGTAAAGAAAGGGTTTTTACGTGAAAAACAGAGAAGCGGCTGAAAAGTGGAAAGTGGAGAAAGGGCAAAGAGGCAGAACAAGAGGAAGAAGGTTGAAGAAGGAAGAGCTTGAAGCTAAAAGATTCGCCGGATTAACTCAGGTAAGGGGGGTTTATCGTCGTTTAATGGGTATTATGGATTAGCATGTAATGGGTAGTGATAAACCGTTGAATTGACCCTAATTGGGATTGTGAATGCTGAAAATTACGTTGGATAAACTGTGTTAAAAACTGTAATTGAATCGATAGTCGTGTGAGTCGTAATTTGCTGGACGTATAGCTTGTTACGGAATTGGAATCGGAGGTCCGGAAGTCCTCCAACGGCGGAAAATGCGGAGAATTCTGCATTCTGCCTTGTGTTAGCGCAGGAACAGCTTTCTGTCTTGCGTTAACCGGTTAACCCAGGGTGTTAACCGGTTAACACTGTGTTGTATTGTGTAAAATTGCTGTTTTGTCTGCGTTAACCGGTTAACCCAGGGTGTTAACCGGTTAACACTGTTAAGTTTTGGGCAGGAAGCGTGTTTGTGCTGCGTTAACCGGTTAACCCAGGGCGTTAACCGGTTAACACTGTTGCAGAGTGGAAAATTGGTGTTTTAAATGTTGTGTACTTAATTGATGGTTGGCATATGTTGGCGGATGATGTAATAGGGATTATTTCCTGTTGTTTTGAGTAGTAAGGGTATTAGTAGAGTGTGCTAATACTGTGATTGATTATTTGACATGATATGGTGTTTGATACATGTGTTGATGATGTATGATGATATGCATAATGTTGTGAATGTATGTATTATGCATGTATTTGTGAATGGACTGTTGTATGGCTTAGAGTGTGAGCATATGTCCATTGTGGATTGTTGTTGATGTTGCATTGCTAGATGATTAGCGTGCATAGCATAGCCCTTGGGGTTGTAGCTAATTCCCATGGTGAGGAATTAGTGAGTGAATCATTGTGGATTCGTTGTTGATGTTTGCATGCTAGGTGATTAGTGTGCATAGCATAGCCTTTGGGGCTGTAGCTAATTCCCATGGTGAGGAATTAGTGAGTGAGTCACTAGATCTCAAATGAGTGGGACTAGTGAGCTTAGTAGCCGTATCTGGATTTGATCGGTGAGCTTGAACTATATGTTCAAGAATAGTCGGTACCGCATGTGTGGAGTCTCATTTCATAATGTATGTATGGCGTATAATATGAATGGATGTATTCCAATATTATACGTGTGGTTGTGTTGACATTGAGTATGAGCATGAATTGTGTAGTATTGAGTATGATAATTGGGTTGATGTGCCGTTACTGAATGTGTGATATGATTAGGGTGATTAATGTGTTAAATTACTTAACATGACATGATATTTTATAATGCTTACTATATCGATTGAGGAACTCACCCTTACATCTATTTTTCAGGTAACGAGCAATGAGTTGAGTAGAAGCTAATGCTTGGAGTCTAGTGTAGTCTCCTTAGTGGGTCATGCTCTGATAGATGTAACATCGGGAGGGAACATTTTAATTGTGTTGTTGATGATTGTTGAACCAGTTTACATGTAGTATGTTGCATGTTTTGAATGATCGATTTGATCTCTATCCGCTGCGTATTATGCAACTGTTTTATTTGATAAATAAATGAGCATGACAAGCTACTTTGATGAATAGTGTGAAATATTGTGTGACACCCTTAATTGCATATTTACTCTGATAGATACATATTTGTTATTTTGATTAAATATTTGGGGTATTTTAGAAGGGTGTTACATTAGTGGTATCAGAGCATAGTCGGTCGAGTCGAGTCGTAATTATTCTGTTTCCCCTGTACGGGATAGGTGTTGTGTAACCCTATCAGTACTTATTGTTTTAGCTTGTTGGGTTTTCAGAATAGAGATGGCTGGAAGAGGTAGAGATGATGCTGCGATTGCTGAGGCTCTGGGTATGCTAGCTGGAGTACTTGGAGGGAATCCGAATGTTGTGGGAATGGGAGCTGCTCGTCAACTGAGTGAGTTCCAGAAGAACAATCCTCCAATGTTCAAGGGAGCATACGATCCAGATGGTGCTCAGAAGTGGTTGAAGGAGATCGAGAGGATCTTCCGAGTGACTGAGTGTGCCGATAACCAGAAGGTCAGGTTCGGTACGCATATGCTGTCAGAGGAGGCAGATGATTGGTGGGTTGCTACCCGCACTGAGTTGGAAACTGCTGGGAATGCTGAGATCACTTGGGCTGTATTCAGAGAGAGATTTCTGAGGAAGTACTTTCCGGAGGATGTCAGAGGAAAGAAAGAGATAGAGTTCTTGGAATTGAAACAGGGTAACAGGTCTGTTACTGAGTATGCTGCTAAGTTCACAGAGCTGTCAAAGTATTATACTCCCTATAATGAGGCTGCTGGAGAATTTTCGAAATGTGTGAAGTTTGAGAACGGGTTACGTCCCGAGATCAAGCAGGCTATTGGATACCAACGGATCAGAGTGTTTTCTGACTTGGTTGACTGTTGCAGGATTTTTGAACAGGATTCCAAAGCCAGAGCAGAGAGCTATCAGCAAAGGGTTGATAGGAAAGGCAAGAATCAGAATGATCATGGAAAACCGTATGCAGCTGGCAAAGGTTTTCAGAAGCAGAGTGGGATGAAGAGGCCTAGTGGGGGAGACTCTAGCGCCCCTGCTAAGTGTTATAGATGTGGTCGGGCTGGACATCGTGTCCATGAGTGTACCAGTGCTGAGATGAAGTGTTTCAAGTGTGGCAAAGGTGGTCATTTGGCTGCAGAGTGCCGGTTGAAGACTGTAACTTGTTTCAACTGTGGAGAGGTGGGTCATATCAGTCCACAGTGTCCTAAGCCGAAGAAAGAGAATCAGTCAGGAGGCAAGGTCTTTGCCTTATCGGGTTCTGAGACTTCTGCAGATGATCGTTTGATCAGAGGTACGTGTTATATTAATGGCTTTCCTCTTGTAGCTATTATCGACACAGGTGCTACTCATTCCTTTATATCTTTGGATTGTGCTGTGAAGCTTAAGTTAGAGATATCTGAGATGCATGGTAGTATGGTGATTGATACTCCTGCGAAGGGTTCAGTGACTACTACTTCAGTTTGTTTAAATTGTCCTTTGAGTATTTTTGGTAGAGACTTTGGGATGGACCTAGTGTGTCTTCCACTAGTGCAGATTGACGTTATTCTGGGTATGAACTGGTTGGTGTTTAACCGAGTCTATATCAATTGTTTTGATAAGACTGTGATCCTTCCTGAGATTGAGGAAGGAAAGAGTTTGTTTCTATCAGCAAGGCAGGTGAATGAGGCAGTAGCAGATGGGGCAGAGTTGTTTATGCTGTTAGCGACTTTGGAGGCTAAAGATAAACTGGCGATTGGTGATCTAGCAGTGGTGTGTGATTTTCCTGATGTGTTTCCAGAAGAAGTGAATGAATTACCGCCAGAGCATGAAGTTGAGTTCTCGATTGATTTGGTACCTGGTACTAGACCGATATCGATGGCTCCGTACCGTATGTCTGTTGTTGAGTTAACTGAATTGAAGAGTCAGTTGGAAGATCTGTTGGATAAGAAATTTATTCGTCCGAGTGTGTCACCGTGGGGTGCACCAGTGTTATTGGTTAAGAAGAAAGAAGGTACTATGAGGTTGTGTGTGGACTACAGGCAACTGAATAAAGTGACGATCAAGAATCGGTATCCTTTGCCGAGGATTGATGATTTGATGGATCAATTGGTTGGTGCGAGTGTGTTCAGCAAGATAGATTTGAGATCTGGGTATCATCAGATACGTGTGAAAACTGAGGATATTCAGAAGACTGCTTTCAGAACAAGGTATGGACATTATGAGTATTCTGTAATGCCTTTTGGTGTGACTAATGCGCCTGGAGTATTTATGGAGTATATGAATAGGATTTTCCATCCGTACCTAGATAAGTTTGTTGTGGTGTTTATTGACGACATTTTGATGTATTCGAAATCTGAAGAAGAGCATGCTGAACATTTGAAAGTGGTTTTAGAAGTTCTCCGGGAAAAGAAGTTATTTGCTAAACTGTCTAAGTGTGAATTTTGGTTAGAAGAGGTTAGTTTTCTTGGTCATGTAATTTCAAGAGGTGGTGTTGCTGTTGATCCTTCTAAGATAGAAGCGGTGTCTAAGTGGGAAGCTCCGAAGTCTGTTGCTGAGATTCGAAGTTTCCTTGGATTGGCTGGTTACTATAGGAAATTCATTGAGGGATTTTCTAAGTTGGTGTTACCGTTGACGATGTTGACTAGAAAGGGGCAAGCGTTTGTTTGGGACTCAAAGTGTGAAGAAGGTTTCCAAGAGTTAAAGAGAAGGTTAACTATTGCTCCTATTCTGATATTACCGAGTCCGTCGGAACCATTTGAGGTTTACTGTGATGCTTCATTGTTGGGTTTGGGTGGTGTGTTGATGCAGAATAAGCAGGTTATAGCTTATGCTTCGAGACAACTGAGGGTTCATGAGAGGAACTATCCGACACACGATTTAGAGTTGGCAGCTGTGGTATTTGTTCTGAAGTTATGGAGGCATTACTTGTATGGATCAAGATTTGAGGTTTTCAGTGACCATAAAAGTTTAAAGTATTTGTTTGATCAGAAGGAGCTGAATATGAGACAGAGGAGATGGTTAGAATTTCTGAAGGATTATGACTTTGGTTTGAATTACCATCCGGGTAAAGCAAACGTAGTGGCTGATGCATTGAGTCGGAAATCATTGCATATGTCTATGTTAATGGTTAAGGAATTGGATTTAATTGAGCAGTTTAGAGACTTGAGTTTGGTGTGTGAGAGTACTCACAATAGTGTTAAATTGGGAATGTTGAAATTAACGAGTGGTATTCTGGATGAGATTAGAGAGGGTCAGAAATCCGATGTGCTTTTGGTTGATAAGTTGACTCTAGTGAATCAAGGTCAAGGTGGTGAATTCAGAGTTGATGAGAATGGTGTTTTGAAATTTGGTAATCGGGTGTGTATTCCGGATGTTATCGAACTTAAGAAGAGTATTCTTGAGGAAGGACATCGTAGTGGCCTGAGTATTCATCCTGGAGCTACGAAGATGTATCATGATTTGAAGAAGTTATTTTGGTGGCCGGGGATGAAAAGAGAAATTGCGAGTTTTGTTTATTCCTGTTTGACTTGTCAGAAGTCAAAGATTGAGCATCAGAAGCCGTCTGGGCTAATGCAACCGTTGACTATTCCAGAGTGGAAGTGGGATAGTATCAGTATGGATTTTGTGTCTGGTTTGCCGAGGACAAATAAGAATTGTGAAGCTATTTGGGTGATTGTTGACAGATTGACAAAGTCGGCTCATTTCATCCCGATCAGAATGGATTATCCGTTAGAGAAATTAGCTGAGTTGTATATTGAGAAGATTGTAAGTTTGCATGGTATTCCGTCGAGTATTGTTTCGAACAGAGATCCTAGATTTACATCGAAGTTCTGGGAAGGTTTGCAGAAGGCTTTGGGAACTAAGCTGAGATTGAGTTCTGCATATCATCCGCAGACTGATGGTCAGACGGAGAGGACGATTCAGTCACTAGAGGATCTTTTGAGAGCTTGTGTTTTGGAAAAAGGAGGTGCTTGGGATTGTTATTTACCTTTGATTGAGTTTACCTACAACAATAGTTTTCATTCGAGCATTGGTATGGCACCGTTTGAAGCTTTGTATGGTAGGAGATGTCAGACACCTTTATGTTGGTATGAGTCCGGTGAGAGTGCTGTGGTTGGACCGGAGATTGTTCAACAGACTACGGAAAAGATTAAGATGATTCAGGAGAAGATGAGAATTGCTCAGAGTCGTCAGAAGAGTTATCACGACAAGAGGAGGAAGTCACTTGAGTTCCAAGAGGGAGATCATGTGTTTCTTCGTGTTACTCCGATAACTGGGGTTGGTCGAGCTTTGAAGTCGAGGAAGTTGACACCTCGATTTATTGGTCCTTATCAGATTTTGGAGAGGATAGGGGAGGTAGCCTATCGTATCGCTTTACCGCCGTCGCTTGCGAATTTGCATGAGGTTTTTCATGTGTCTCAGTTGAGGAGGTACATTCATGATCCGTCGCATGTAGTCCAAATAGATGATGTACAGGTGAGAGATAACCTGACTGTTGAAACATCACCTATGAAGATCGAGGATCGAGAGTTGAAGCAGTTGCGGGGTAAAGAGATTGCCTTGGTGAAGGTAGCTTGGGGAGGACCAGCAGGTGGCAATGTGACATGGGAACTGGAGAGTCAGATGAAGGAGTCTTATCCGGAGTTGTTCGCTGGAGGTATGTTTTCGAGGACGAAAACTCTTTTAGTGGGGGAGAGTTGTAACACCCCGATAAAAATAAGATAATTATTTAATTTAAGTTAATATTATATTTATTAATTTAATTAAATAATTGGAATTGTTGGATTATTATTATTATTATTATTGGAATAATAATTATTGGAAAATATATATAAGTTGGAAATAAGAAAAAGAGTCCATTTGGTAAAGAAAGGGTTTTTACGTGAAAAACAGAGAAGCGGCTGAAAAGTGGAAAGTGGAGAAAGGGCAAAGAGGCAGAACAAGAGGAAGAAGGTTGAAGAAGGAAGAGCTTGAAGCTAAAAGATTCGCCGGATTAACTCAGGTAAGGGGGGTTTATCGTCGTTTAATGGGTATTATGGATTAGCATGTAATGGGTAGTGATAAACCGTTGAATTGACCCTAATTGGGATTGTGAATGCTGAAAATTACGTTGGATAAACTGTGTTAAAAACTGTAATTGAATCGATAGTCGTGTGAGTCGTAATTTGCTGGACGTATAGCTTGTTACGGAATTGGAATCGGAGGTCCGGAAGTCCTCCAACGGCGGAAAATGCGGAGAATTCTGCATTCTGCCTTGTGTTAGCGCAGGAACAGCTTTCTGTCTTGCGTTAACCGGTTAACCCAGGGTGTTAACCGGTTAACACTGTGTTGTATTGTGTAAAATTGTTGTTTTGTCTGCGTTAACCGGTTAACCCAGGGTGTTAACCGGTTAACACTGTTAAGTTTTGGGCAGGAAGCGTGTTTGTGCTGCGTTAACCGGTTAACCCAGGGCGTTAACCGGTTAACACTGTTGCAGAGTGGAAAATTGGTGTTTTAAATGTTGTGTACTTAATTGATGGTTGGCATATGTTGGCGGATGATGTAATAGGGATTATTTCCTGTTGTTTTGAGTAGTAAGGGTATTAGTAGAGTGTGCTAATACCGTGATTGATTATTTGACATGATATGGTGTTTGATACATGTGTTGATGATGTATGATGATATGCATAATGTTGTGAATGTATATATTATGCATGTATTTGTGAATGGACTGTTGTATGGCTTAGAGTGTGAGCATATGTCCATTGTGGATTGTTGTTGATGTTGCATTGCTAGATGATTAGCGTGCATAGCATAGCCCTTGGGGTTGTAGCTAATTCCCATGGTGAGGAATTAGTGAGTGAATCATTGTGGATTCGTTGTTGATGTTTGCATGCTAGGTGATTAGTGTGCATAGCATAGCCTTTGGGGCTGTAGCTAATTCCCATGGTGAGGAATTAGTGAGTGAGTCACTAGATCTCAAATGAGTGGGACTAGTGAGCTTAGTAGCCGTATCTGGATTTGATCGGTGAGCTTGAACTATATGTTCAAGAATAGTCGGTACCGCATGTGTGGAGTCTCATTTCATAATGTATGTATGGCGTATAATATGAATGGATGTATTCCAATATTATACGTGTGGTTGTGTTGACATTGAGTATGAGCATGAATTGTGTAGTATTGAGTATGATAATTGGGTTGATGTGCCGTTACTGAATGTGTGATATGATTAGGGTGATTAATGTGTTAAATTACTTAACATGACATGATATTTTATAATGCTTACTATATCGATTGAGGAACTCACCCTTACATCTATTTTTCAGGTAACGAGCAATGAGTTGAGTAGAAGCTAATGCTTGGAGTCTAGTGTAGTCTCCTTAGTGGGTCATGCTCTGATAGATGTAACATCGGGAGGGAACATTTTAATTGTGTTGTTGATGATTGTTGAACCAGTTTACATGTAGTATGTTGCATGTTTTGAATGATCGATTTGATCTCTATCCGCTGCGTATTATGCAACTGTTTTATTTGATAAATAAATGAGCATGACAAGCTACTTTGATGAATAGTGTGAAATATTGTGTGACACCCTTAATTGCATATTTACTCTGATAGATACATATTTGTTATTTTGGTTAAATATTTGGGATATTTTAGAAGGGTGTTACATGAGTCTCCCAAATGGTAGATCCAAATGACTATTGTCAGTAATGGTTGGAAAGCTCTTGAAATAAGGAACAAAAGTCATGTTGGAAAAAAAACCATTTGACATGTGCAAATCGATCAAAACTGGCTTGGAAAGTTCAAGTGTAAAACATGTTCAAATCATTTTGAAAAAGTCACCCAAAAGTAATCTTGGTTAAACCCCTATGTCGTCATGATAAAAGCTTCAAATGAAAAAATCTCCAACATCAAAGTTGTATATATTTTCAAGTTAGTCAATGTAGACTCAAAGTTTGTATCATTTGTATTTTCTATGACAAAGGTATGTACATTTGAAGTTGGGTACTTTTTCAAATTCAATGAATTAGGTCCAAGATGACTTGTAATGTTTTGAAATGGCACATGTATTTACTATAGTATTATTAAATTTTGTCCAACATAAAATTTGAAGTAGACACCTCAATATTTCCAATGCCTTTGGTATCACCTCAAAATCATAAAAATTGAGAAAGTTGTGCCCTTTCCAAGTTGACCCAAAATTAGGGTTTCAATCAAAATGACCTATAATGTTTTGAAATGAATGATGGCCTTCCAAGCTTAAAATGGATTTTTGATGAACATGAAAGTTGTTCATATGGTTCTTAGGAACATTATAGCTCACCGAACCTCAGCTCAGTTAGATGACTTGACTAGTCAACTTTTCAAAGTCAAACTTCCAATCTTGATGAATAAATGATTGAGGGGCCTCAAATAGGCTCATATATGCATAAAATGAAAATTAAAGAACTTCCCTTGATTAAATTTGACCAGAGGTTGAGATTGCTTCATGGGCAAGGCTCAGTCAAAGCATAGTGAAATTATGGTTTCCTTGGGAAACAATCTTTAAGCCCTTTGGGTTATCTTGATCAAATTGGCAAATTGAGATACTTGGGAGACATATATGATGATTAGGAACTTTGTAGACCATTTTCATGCCTTTTCTCTTCTTCATCTAGCCATTGCATTGGGCTTAGGAGCCTCCTAGGAGCATTGTGGAGCACATGATCACCCGAGCTTCAAAACAAAAAGAGTTAGTGATATATTTTTGTGCTTTTGGTTAGTAATTAAATAAGAAAAGCAATAACATACAATACAAGCATGCTTGGTGATCTCAAACCACTCAAACAAGTCCCAACCCTAGGGTTAAGGAGCAAAAAATGCTATGATCCTTGAGGCCATGCACTTGTGCAATAACATGATTACGTGAGGGATCTTAGGGTCAAAATTAGGGTCTTACAGATGCCCCTATTTAAGGTCATTCTAGCCGGAGATATGAAGGTTAAAATCTTCATCTCGACGAGATAGAATGAGCTTAAAATAATAGCAAAGAGACGAATTTTGGTCCCTAAGAGACCTCGTGATGCAAATGTATGCATAAAATCTTCATGGTGAATAATTGCCACAAAGGAAAAGAAATCGGAAGAAACTGAAGATCCATAGGAGTAACACACTCACTAGGGAGACAGAGACTCTGGGGGAAATAAGTTAGAAATGCGTGAGCAGGTCACATCTTGAAAACTTGCTGGGAGACACGAAGGGATTCCACGAAAATAAATCGATGGAAAGACTCGAGCTGACGCAAAGATGCATGTATTGGGGAATATGCCAATACAGCAAAACTATCCACAAAGGATACATCAGATAAAAAATCCGGACTCAGACGGGGATGTCCACGAAGGACTCAGCTGAGGAAGAAACAACGAGATATTACCGGTTACTGGGTAATAAACTCAAAGAGAGACATGTTATTAAAACACCGGTTACTGGGTGAGAGAACAACATGCTCCGGGAGAAAGAATATCTAAGACTAGTATAAGGGTGAAAGATATCAATCGTCCGAAACATCTGAGGAGGAGCCAAAAGGCACATCTCAAATCAGGAAAATCTAACTCCACAGGGGACAAAAAGTCATAATAAGGAGCAGAAGGAAGGAACAACAGTGATACCGGTTACTGGGTATATAATAGATGACCAACCATGTGTGAATTGGGAACATATCCAAGACACTCATCATCCGAAAGGAGGGCTGAAAAAGCAAACTCGACTTACAGGATGGACATTCAATTCCACAAGGAAATAAGAATCTTACTCGAATGGGGAAGAAAAAGACTTCGACTGAAGAGCGCATGAGATATATAATCTATTACTGTTATATGGGTCAAAACGTAGATAACATACTCGCATGGAAGATTATCTGCAACTGGTTACTGTGTTAATAAAGGATAAATCGACCGAAAAGAAAAGGACATTGGGATATCAGTTACTGGGTATAAAATGATGACCAACCAGAAGGAGAAACAATCATTACCAAACAGGGGTAAATGAAAGATGACTCTCCAGGGATAAATTGCCTGACAAAAGCAATTATCCAAGAGATATATCACCAGTTACTGGGTGGTATACTCAAAAACGAAGGAATATCAATACCTAATACTGGGTAAAGATAACCAACAAAGAGGGGATTACATCTACCGGTTACTGGGTAGAAAACCATAGAAATAGGACTTACAACTACCGGTTACTAGGTAGAAGGCCACAAAATCCGTTGGGGAAAGGATGAACAATTACTGGTTACTGAGCAATTGCACAACTGAACCACAGGGAACTGCAGGGGATAACAAGAAAGGAATCAATCTAGGAACAAACTAGAAATACACAATCAATTAAGACTCAACCTGATGAGGATATAACTCAAGGGAGTAATTCCATCCCGATACACAACCGGGGAGGAAACTGAAACAATAATCATCCACGAGGACATAACTCAGTGGGGAAGAAAAATGGAAAGATAGACACTTTCTGCCTATGGGGATAACTATATATGGAAAGATCAGACACAAACATATGCTTGGGGAAGAACATTTCACCAATAGCAGGAGATAACAAGCAAAGACATATGGCAAAGAATGCAATCATGAATATCTGAATGCTATGATTATGCATGTATATGCATGATTTGTGTATAATTAATGCTGACAAATATACATATCTAACACAAACAAGTCCAAGAATCTCGAACAGACACTTGGCGAATGTCTCGACAAGAAGGGCGAAGCCTACTGGAGAACTCAACTTGGGAATAACCCGAGAAGGATGAAAATAAATCATCGGGGATATTAAACCCTATCCCAAAGCTACACTCGCTGAGGATACAAAGAAAATGTATTCAGGAGCAGCGAAAGAAGATGATCAAACAGAGAACTCAACTCTGATGGGGATTATCTATGGAATAAGAGTAAACATGGGGAGACTTTAACCACAACCCGGGATAGGCAAAGTCAAAGCTTCCAACTGCAGGAGATAGCACTCTGCACCGGAGAAGTCTTCCAGGAGCAAACAATTCTGACATAAGGAAGATGCAGAAAATCTGTCGGGGAGTTTCCATCAACTCTCTTGGGGACAGGTGGCTTAAATAACAATAAGATCCGCCGGAGAAGAAACTCTACTGAGGAAGCTTATTAAGGAATGATGTGAAACTTCGTGGGAAACAACCACCAATCAGATGTACATCAATCAAAACGCTCCCTTTTATCTGCCAGATAGGAAAATCTGCAAAGGGGAATAATAGCATTTTGCTCCACTTGGGAAGGAAATAAACATTTCACCACCAACTCTTAATGCTAGAAGAAATCTTCAGACTCAGAAGAGATACAAACATCAAACTCTGATCTGGAAACCCTACTAGGGACAAGCTGCACACGCTCTCGAGGGAACTACCCTTGCCAGAGAAATTGGAAATGAATCCTTCATCAACCAGCGACATACTGGGGATACCTCTTTTTAAAATAAATGAAGTGGGAAACAAGCCCTTCATCAATTGTACTAGGCAACTTCCTAATGAGGAGATAATTATCTGGAAAGATAGCTCTGCAGGGAACACATGCTTACTCCGCTGGAGATTCTTACTCATGCTGGGGAAAAACAATCTTCCTCGTGAGTAGATAGTCAGGATAGTGAGACAAGGATTACTCTCAACTTAAAGCATATCAACTTTTATCAATCTATAAGGGATTTTAGGTCAGTCCACACAAGGGATGACAACCATATAAATGATAAAACACAAATGCTAGTGCCTGATATAAAGGGATACACATCTCTAAAATATCGAGGCAAAAATTTGGAAAAGAAGGGATCATTCACAAATCAACCATATGCCAATCATGGATTGCTAAAACTCCGCGGGAGAAACAAGTATGTACAAACAAACTATCGGGAATGTATTGGGTGAACATCCAAAAATCCTACTAGGGGAAAACAATCCATAAGACAGATCAATCCACTGTCATCAGGGAAAGCTTCTCATACCAGACTCTCTGGAAGCTGATGAAGAGGATATAAGGAGCAAGAATGCCAGAATATGAACAAATGTCTTACCCTTTGGTGATCATACTATCCTTGGGAAAGCACTGAGGACATTCCACTTATCCTTTCCGTCGTTGTGAATGTTCACTTTGTTTAAACAGTTTATTCATGAAAACTTTATTTGTTTAAAACACTGATATTCATCAATTAAAACATGCAAACATTTGTTAAACAGAAACAAATAAGAGTGCAAAGAATTGGATAAAGGCTCGAATTTATTTAAGAGAATGGTAGTCCGCATATGGCGAGACTCCATAGATCTTTACAAATTTGAAATTGGTGATATACATGGAAAAGGGCTACATTGAACATAATGACCATTTCTCCACCAACCCTGAATCCACTATATTCGAAACTTCAATTGATGATGGCTGAGCAAGAATCTTTGACAGATGACAGTTATAGAACAAAGTCTTGTCAGGATGCAGTTACTTGCCAAATCCCTAAATTTTGCCTAGATTTCCCCAGGGCGAGGTACTCAATCTAGCGGGATATATATTCGTTTTTTTTATGACTCTAACTTTTGCCTGGATCGTCCTTTCAGGTTTTCAATCCACCGAGACGCTCATTTTTGCCTAAGCCGCCCTTTCGGGTTTTCAACTTAGCGAGCTAATATGTTTTTATTATTTTTAGGCGAAGTATTTCTTGACTACATCTGAATTCACAGGACGAGTGAAATCCTCCCCATCTATAGTTGTGAGCAACAAAGCCCCGCCTGAAAAGGCTCTCTTAACAACGTATGGACCTTCATAGTTTGGAGTCCACTTGCCCCTAGAATCGGGTGCGAAAGACAAGACTTTCTTGAGCACGAGGTCACCTTCTCGTAACACACGAGGCTTGACCTTCTTATCAAAGGCTTTCTTCATCCTTTGTTGATATAACTGACCATGGCACATGGCAATTAATCTCTTCTCTTCAATCAAATTCAGTTGGTCATAACGACTCTGAACCCATTCAGCTACAGTCAACTTGGCTTCCATCTAGACTCTCATTGATGGGATTTCGACCTCTACGGTGAGCACAACCTCCATGCCATATACAAGGGAGAAAGGGGTTGCCCCTGTTGAAGTACGGACGAATGTACGATAGCCATGCAAAGCAAATGGCAGCATCTCATGCCAATCTTTATACATAACAACCATCTTCTGAATAATCTTCTTGATGTTCTTGTTAGCAGCTTCAACAGCCCCATTCATCTTGGGTCTATATGGAGAAGAATTATGACGTACAATCTTGAACTCGCTACACAACTCTTTCATCATCTTATTATTCAAGTTAGATCCATTATCAGTAATGATCTTGTCTGGTACACCATATCGGTATATGAGTTGGTTCTTGATAAACCTCACAACCACCTGCCTGGTCACATTCGCATATGATGCCACTTCAACCCACTTGGTGAAGTAATCAATGGCTACGAGAATAAAACGGTGACCGTTTGACGCCTTAGGTTCAATCATGCCAATCATGTCAATTCCCCACATGGAGAAAGGCCATGGTGAGGAAATAACATTCAGAAGCGTCGGGGGAACATGAATCTTATCCGTATAAATCTGACACTTGTGGCATTTCTTTACGTATTTGTAGCAGTCAGACTCCATTGTCAACCAATAGTAGCTTGCTCTTAACATCTTTTTTGCCATGGCATGTCCATTGGAATGAGTACCAAATGAACCCTCATGGACTTCAGTCATCAGCAGGTTTGCTTCGTGTCTATCCACGCATCTGAGCAGAACCATGTCAAAATTCCTCTTGTAAAGCACATCACCATTAAGGTAGAAACTGCCAGACAATCTCCTCAAAGTCTTCTTATCTTTAACAGATGCCCCAGGCGGGTAAGTCTGACTTTGGAGAAAGCATTTGATATCATAATACCATGGCTTATCGTCTTTTACTTCCTCAACTGCAAACACGTGAGTTGGTCTATCCAAGCGCATCACAGTAATCTTTAGGACTTCATTCCAACAATTGACAGCAATCATTGAAGCAAGCGTAGCGAGAGCATCCGCCATCCGATTCTCATCTCGAGGGATATGATAGAAGTCAACTTTAGTAAAGAAAGTTGAAATCCTCCTCGCATAATCTCTATATGGGATGAGGCTAGGCTGATTTGTCTCCCATTCACCCTTAATCTGATTAACAACAAGTGCCGAATGGCCATAAACATCAAGATGTTTGATCCTAAGATCAACATATTCTTCCAAACCCATAATACATGCCTCATACTCCGCCATATTATTCATGCATTTGAAAGTTAGCCTTGTTGTAAAAGGAAAATGTGTGCCTTGAGGAGTAATAATCACTGCCCCAATATCATTTCCATACTGATTGACAACGCCATCGAACACCATACCCCATCGGGAACCCGGCTTTGGCCCTTCATCGAGCGTAGGCTCATCACAATCTTTCATTTTCAAATACAGAATCTCCTCATCAGGGAAGTCGTATTGCATAGACTGATAATCTTCAATTGGTTGATGCGCCAAATGGTCAGCCAAGATACTACCTTTAATAGCCTTTTGAGCTCGATACTCAATATCATACTCAGATAATAGCATCTGCCAATGGGCAATTCTCCTAGTTAAAGCAGGCTTCTCAAAGATATACTTGATCGGATCCATTTTGGATATCAACCAAGTTGTATGATTCAACATATACTGGCATAAACGCTTAGTAGCCTAAGCCAAAGCACAACATGTCTTCTCAAGCCTTGAGTACCGAGACTCACAGTCGGTGAACTTCTTACTCAAGTAGTATATTGCATATTCTTTCTTTCCTGATTTATCTTGTTGACCAAGGACACAACCCATGGAATCATTAAGCACAGTCAAGTACATAATCAATAGTCTCCTTTCAACAGGCGAAGACAGAATCGGAGGTTCGGATAGATACTCTTTGATACTGTCAAAGGCCTTTTGGCAATCCTCGGTCCAATCATGACGCTGATCTTTCTGGAGGAGCTTGAATATAGGCGCACATGTGGCAGTCATGTGGGATATAAATCTTGAAATGTACTTTAAGCGGCCAAGAAAACCTCGAACTTGCTTCTCAGTTTTGGGCGCAGGCATCTCTTGTATTGCTTTGACCTTGGTAGGATCAACTTCAATACCTCTCTCGCTGACAATAAAGCCCAATAACTTGCCGGAACGGACTCCAAATGTACACTTGTTCGGATTCAAGCGGAGTTTGTACTTCCTCAAGCGCTGGAAAAGCTTCAACAAGTGTTCTACATGTTCAACTTCCGCTTTCGACTTTGCAATCATATCGTCGACATACACCTAGATCTCCTTGTGCATCATGTCATGAAACAAGGTAGTCATAGCATGTCGATACGTGGCTCCGGCGTTCTTAAAACCGAAGGGCATCACTCGATAACAGAATGTTCCCCAAGGTGTGATGAATGTTGTCTTCTCCATATCCTCGAGTGCCATTTTAATCTGATTATAACCGGAAAATCCGTCCATAAATGAAAAGACATTGTATTTAGCCGTATTTTCTACCAACATATTAATGTGTGGTAGAGGAAAATCATCTTTTGGGCTAGCTTTGTTTAAGTCACGGTAATCCACGCACATTCGGACTTTTCTGTCTTTTTTAGGTACAAGCACAATATTGGCCACCCATTGAGGATATGTTGAAGTCACCAAAAACCCCACATCAATTTTCTTCTGAACTTCTTCTTTAATCTTCACTGTCATATCAGGATGAGTTCTTCTGAGCTTTTGCTTCACAGGCACACACTCAGGCTTCAACGACAAGAAATGTTGCACGATATCAGTATCTAGACCAGGCATGTCTTCATACGACCAGGAAAAGACGTCGACATATTCTCGCAGCAACTCAATCAACCCATTTTTAACAGACTCTTCAAGGAGTGCCCCAATCTTCACTTCACGAATACAGTCTTCAGATCCCAAGTTGACTATTTCCAGATTCTCAAGATGTTGCTGAATGATCTTCTCCTCGTACTCAAGCAGACGAGTAATCTCATCAGGAATCTCTTCAACATCATCTTCTTCTGCCTCAAATACAGGGAATTCAAAGTTGGGAGATGGTGTTGGATCATTATGTTCAACGTGTTTGATCAACCTGCAATAATGATTTTGAGTGTAAAAGAGATTTCAGAATTCAAGGCAAATCATTATGCAGATGAAAATTTGATTTTATTCTCTTTTTTAGGGTTTTATGGTGATCATCAATTTCATGCGAAAAGCAAAAAATGAAAAATAATTTGAGAAAACAAACATTTAACATGCGATTATTGAATGAATATCATTGTATTAACAAATTATGCCAATAATGTCTTCACTTCTCCTTTTGGCATGGGAGAAGGGTTTTTAAACAGGAATGAACATATTACATTGACTTATGGATAACTGTTGGAACATCCACAGTGACCCAATTATTGCAGATCCTGCCAGGTATGACAAAGTTGTCGAGGTCTTCCTCTTCGTCCTCTTCAATGATAGCAGCAGCTTCGTAATCTCCATCGGTATGGATGAAACCTCCACTCTGAAACAACCCAAGATCATTAGAAGCACTGAAAGAATACCCTATACCAGCCTGAGATTTATTATCTTCCATCTTTATCATTTTCCCCAAACCATTAGTTGCGCCACGCTCGATGGCCAACTTCGTATCATTGTAGGAGACAAATGAAGAAAGTCCTTTCCTAGAAGGCTCAACAATAAATAAGGCTTGGAATAGAGTTCCAACCTCATCCTCAGCATCGATGTAGGAAAAGGAAGATAAATGGCTGACTAAGAGAGCCTTCTCTCCTCCTATCACCACCAATTTCTTGTTCTTGACGAACTTCAACTTTTGGTGTAGGATGGATGTCACGGCACCTGCCTCATGAATCCATGGTCTACCAAGTAAACAGCTGTACGACGGATGTATGTCCATAAGTTAGAAAGTGATTTGGAAATCACTAGGTCCAACTTTGATCCGGAGGTCTAATTCACCGATCACGGTCTTACGCGATCCATCAAAAGCTTTTACTACCACTCCACTCTACCTCATGGGAGGCCCCTGATATGAAAGTTTGGCGAGAGTGGACTTTGGCAATACATTAAGTGATGACCCTGTGTCCACCAATACATTGTACAGGGCATCATCTTTACAGTTCATAGAGATATATAAGGCCAAATTGTGGTCTTTTCCCTCCTCGGGAAGATCATCATCGCCAAAGCTCAAATTATTGCAGGCAGTTATATTTGCAACAATGCTATCAAACTGTTCAATTGTGACATTGTGATCCACATATGGCACGTCTAGCACCCTTTGCAACGCTTCACGGTGTGGCTCTGAATTCATCAACAAAGATAGAACAAATATCTTTGATAGAGTTTGAAGCAACTGCTCCATAATGTTGTACTCACTCCTCTTGATGAGCCTCAGCATCTCATCACCATCCTCTCTCAATATGCCAGACTGGCCAACTAGGATAGGAGCTTTATCAGTTTTGACAACAACAAGGTTAACACCCTTCACGGCAGGAATGGAATGATTTGAAGAAGAGGTCCCCACGGGACCGGTAGAACTAACAACATCCCTCTTCACGACGTTTTCGTGGGATTTCGGCTGAGCCGAGAAAACACGACCACTACGGGTCACTTCACTAACATCGGATATGCTTACACAGAGGTTGAGGGCAACAACACCTCCTTCCCATCTTCAAGCATAACACCATTGTAACAGTACGGGATCGCTTTATCCGACACATACGGGACAAGGCCCGCTGGCTTTATCACAAGAGGTGGAACCACCTTCCTTTTGCTGCCATCATACTTGATGACAACAGAATCAAGAATATTGAACACAGGGGTAATAACATCCACTTCATCCTCATCACGATTTTGAAGTATCTCGATCATCCCTTGGTCTAGCATCTCTTGGATATCCCTCCTTATCTTGCGGCATCCTCTTTCATTGACAGTGCACATATGGCACCTATCGTGATCATGCTCATAGTGACTGTGCTCACATAACAGCCTATGCATTTCCACCAGGGACTGCCTTATATCATTCACATAAAGGACTTTATACTTGCCAGGACAACCCTGGACCATGTTGACAGCCGCCTTCCCATGCTCGGGCAATGGGTTCTTCTTAACATTCGGGCCTACATCCTCAAAAAATAGTATTCCACTCCTCACAAGGTCTTGCACCTTTATCTTCAATGGAAAACAGTTCTCCACATCATGTCTGGACGCACCAGAATGATACACACAATGAAGTTCCGGCTTGTACCACCATTGAGGATTGGCTGGCACATCAGGAGGGTCACGTAGAGTTATCAACTTCCTATCAATTAAGGAAGGATACAGTTCATCGTAGGTCATAGGAATCGGGTCAAAAGTCACCCTATGCCTCTCATAATTGCTGGTGTTGTTGTTGTTATTGTTGCTACGAGGCTGGTAAGCCTGTTGTTGTTGACGAGATTGTTGTTGTGGTTGTTGAGCTTCTCTGAAAGCAGGTGCTATATGAGCCACCTGGTGTTAGTTGACGACTGGTTGAACTTCCTTCCTCCTCACAGAGGGACTTCTTTTACTATGGGAAGAAACAACATGAGTCTCCCCTTCCTTTTTTCTGGAAAATCCTCCATATTTCTTTGTCGAAGAATTATCATCACGGGACAGACGTCCTTCACGGACTCCCTCTTCTAGCCTCATCCCCATATTTACCATTTCGGTAAATTCCGAGGGAGCACTAGCAATCATACGCTCATAATAGAAAGATCTCAAAGTCTTCAAAAAGATCTTTGTCATCTCCTTCTCCTCCAATGGTGGCACCATCTGAGCTGCCAATTCCCTCCACCTCTAGGCATACTCCTTGAAGGTTTCCTTATCTTTTGGGGACATTGCCCTCAGTTGATCTCTGTCCGGAGCCATGTCCACATTGTACTTGTACTGCCTTACAAAAGCCTCGCCGAGGTCATTGAAAGTGCACACAGAGCCACAGTCAAGACCCATATACCATTTCAAGGCAGCGCCAAACAGGCTGTCTTGAAAATAATGGATGAGTAGTTGATCATTGTCGGTATGCGTAGACATTTTTCTAGCATACATGACCAAATGGATGAGCGGACAGCTATTTCCCTTGTATTTTTCAAAGTCATGGACCTTGAACTTCATCTGAATCTTTATATTCGGGACCAAACAGAGCTCAGAGGCGCTCTTCCCAAACAATTCCTTCCCTCGAAGGGCCTTCATTTCCTTCCTCAAGTTAGAGAACTGGTCTCTCATCTCGTCTAATTTATCATACACATCCGGGTTCTCAAAGGCCTCAGAATGATAGATAGTCTCGTCAACACGGGCTTGAGGAATGGGAGCTAGAGTAGGAACAGAATTAACCACCGGGGGTGGCACCACAGGGACCGGGCTAGATGCCAGCTGAGCTTGCACTTGTGGATGATGTCCTTCCGGCATGAAATTATGGGGCATTCCTCAAGGGTAACCGGAAGGCATGACATTAGCTGATCCCATAGCAGGGGATGGTATAGAGGTAGGAGCTACCTCAGGCGCTTGATTGGATGCAGACGCTTGCACATTCACAGCTTGCTTCTGAGCTTGGAGCAGAGACTCCACCAGAGCAGATAACCGACTGACTTCTTCTTTGAGTTCTCTGTTCTCGTTCTCTAGTTGTTCGGCCATCGATTTGACGTTTGCGCGAGTGCGGTATGGATGTGTCAACTTGTCTTCAAAATAAATGAAGAGCAAAGAGTTAGGCCACTGTATCAAGAGCTCGGAACCAAAACCTGCTTATGCATATGATGCATGCAATGCTCGTACATATGATTTGTTTTTTATCGGAGGGACTTTATAAGGATCTAATTGCAAATGTTTTGAAAATATTGATCTTTTTGAGACATATGTGAAGTACTCATAGCAACATAATATTTGGAAACTTTTTACACCAAAGAAGTAGTACAGTGATGCGGTGTTTCGCAAGTATACGAACGCGTCAGAGTAATATAAAAGATTGTCGAATCCATAGAGACCAAGTGTCAATCTATCGTTATCTATTGTTATGGTGTTTATCAAAGGCAATCGAAATAGGTGTTTTTTTTGGAGTGTGCAATGAAAAGTAAAGTTTTAAATAAAGATTAATTAATAAAGACAGGGTCGAATGTAATTCACATAATCAATTAATAATCCAAGTACTTGCTAATAGAACTACTTATGGGCAGTGTTTCCTACTTTGAAAAGAACTAATTTAACAGGAACTGTCGCTTTCGCGTATTCAGAACCGAGTTGTACTCCCTAATAAAACCCTCTTATTGTCACTTATAAAAAGGCGCGCATTGCGTTAGAGTAGTAAATCTATTTTTAAGAAATATAGTATCTTGACTAAGTTGAAAAGTATTATAACCTGGATTTCTTAACCAAAAGAGGTTCTCACGAACCAGACTCTAAACTTATAAACGCGTCCGAAAATAGTTTTAAAATCTCTTTACTTCTTAAGTTAAAAACTCCTAATGAACTAAACAAAGCGCTTTCGCTGTTTTTGAAATAGTTAAAAACAAATAAGTTTAGATAGACGTTGGACGACTTTCGATCTTACCCAATAGAGTTGAAGTGCGGGAAAACTTAATTTGAAAGTTAAAATAGCCCTTAAGTGCTTCTACAAACAATTGTACGAATTATCGGTTCAATTACGATCCTTACATTCTAACCTTATAAATTTAGTTAGACATGGTAAAGTAAATGTGCATTAAAATAAATAAAAGTAGTGCGAGTGCGAGAAATAAATAATTTAAAGCGAGTGCGAGAAAATAAATAAAATTTAAAGCGAGTGGGGGGAAAATAAATAAAAGTAAAACGAGTGCGAGGAAATAAATAAAAGTAAAGCGAGTGCGAGGAAATAAATAAAAGTAAAGCGAGTGCGGGAAATAAATAACGGTAAAGCGAGTGCGGGAAATAAATAAAGTAAAGTGAGTGCGGAAAAATAAATAAGATAAAAACAAGTAATAAAAACCTGCTCCAATTGGAGGGTTGAATAAATTGCAAAGCGGAAATGAAAATGGCGGCAGGATTAACTTCCTTCCAAAGTGCTCCAAACTCGATTACAAACTCTATCACAAACTCGATTACACAATTGTGGTAACACTCCAATGCGAAGCGATTACCACTTTATAATACTGAATATATGCCTAAGTGAAACAAAGTTGCTCTGAGTTTGCCTCTGCTCTAAGTTTGGATGATTGTAAAAGTGATTTCGAGTTTCTATTTATAAGCAAGTAAAAAGATGGAAATGACAAGGATGCCCTTCAACTTGAAAATGGGAGGGAAAAACTTTCCTCTTGTGGCGCCCGCCACAAGCACAAAATGAGGCGCCTTAGTGGAAGTAGTGGGGAACGTGGAAGTTGAGGGAAGTTGAGCTTGGACACGTCATGGCAGGGTCTATGGCGCCAACCATGGGGTAGGCCACAAGTACAAAATGCTGAATTTTAGGGTTTTTAGCTCTTTTTCACTCCTTTTCTCGATCGGGGCTCCGATTAAAGTAAAAACCTGAAAACAAAGGAAAACATAGCAATAACACAACAAAATGATAATAAAACAACTAGAATGCATGTGAAATCGGAGTCGAAAATACGGTAAATTTCAGTGTTATCATACAGTCTCGATAACCAAATACAATACAAGAGGAAAGGAGAATAAACATCCTATGGAGCCCTAGAAGCAGTCATCTAAAGCCTTCGAGATCGGAAAATATGCCGCACGAAGCTTCTTCACCTCTCTCTCATAAGCTGCTTCCATGTCGGCCTTCTCCTTGGCGAGCTGATCATATCTCTTCTTCCAAGACCTAGACGAGTGAGGTAGGAGAGAAGTAACCACATCATTGGGCTCATCAATAACATGATGCTCTAGAAACTCGATCATTGCATCCTTATCCTTGAGTTGCTGAAGAAGCTCCTCACGCTCACGAACCCAAGCACGCGAACGGTCTTCGTCTCTCAACTCCTCTACTCCTTGATTATGGAGGGTTGAAGGCCCAACCATAACCATAGGGGTAGGTCTCGGATACTCGTACGACATGCGGTACTCAAGGGCTCTCTTCCTTACCCAAGAGGTGTAAGGCTCCAAAGCAACACAATTCCTCGGACCAAGCTCATTCCTGCCTTTCCTATGAACCTTGCACCAGGCGCGGACCATCCTATCCTTCAGGTTTTGGGGATCTTTACCCTCTTGAAAGAATAAGCCTTCCAACGAAATGTTGTTAGATTTATCCTTTAAGGGGAACCCAAGCTGACGGCGAGCCAAAGCAGGGTTGTAGTTAATTCCACCACATGTACCAAGAAGAGGAACATTGGAGAAATCACCATAAGAATCAATAATCTTAATTCCATCATAAACACGATTATACCAAGAGATATCATCATTAGTGAGAGACATAAGTCTCGTGGACCACCGTAGACATCCCTTGTTCTCCTTGAAGGCAAGCGTCTGAGGCTAGTGCGAAATAAACCACTTGTACAACAGAGGAAGACAACATACAATGGAACCTCCACCCTTTACATTCCTCATATGCAAAGAGAAATAAGTGTCACCCAACAGAGTCGGAACGGGATTAAGAGAAGCGAAAATCCTAATAGCATTCACATCCACAAAGTTGTCGATGTTGGGAAATAACACTAGCCCATATATGAGGAGTACAAATATGACTTCAAAAGCTTCCTTACTCATGGCCTTCCCAAACAAGGTAGCTTTGGCAATTAGAAAGTCAGACGGGAGACCTTGAATTCCACACTTGGTAGTCATATTGGCAACAATGTCGGATACCTCCACGTGAAGCATGTCAACAATCTCTTGAGAAGACGGAATCTTCTCCAAACCACTGAACGGTAATCGATCAAGAATAGGTATACCCACATGATAAGCATACTCCTCCAACGTAGGCAAAAACTGGAAATCTGGAAAAGTGAAGCACTGATACAGAGGATCGTAGAACTGCACCAACACACTCATCAGACCCTCATCCACCTTGGTAGAGAGAATAACTAGAAGCTTCCGATGGTGAGCTTTGAACTCCAAGGGCTCTAATACATAAGATGTCAGACGCCTTAACTCTCTCAAGTCGGGTTGTCTGAAACTGTACTTCTTCGTATTCCTTCTTTGCTTATCCATGTCTGAAAATTTGCAAATAGACCCTTTAAGTTCCTCGCAAAAATCTTATTGTCAATGACATGAATGCGGATGAATGCATGGATGCATGAATGCAACAAACACACTCAAGGATCAAGCAAGTCACACCATACAAAGGTTGCGGGATGGCTCAAGTCATCGTTAATATCAATCATCCATTTTGGTGGATTATGGTTTACACATTATCATCACCCAAGTTCCATTGATTTTGAGGATATACGAGAACGGATCAACCGCGAATCACAGGTTTGTTGCCAGTCACGAGCATGGAGTCTCGGTTAAGAACCACCCAACGGGAGTGTACTACGGTTAAACTTGACAGTCATGTTCTAAAAGGTTCCCATAGTCATCATCTCATCTTTTAGATATTATCGGAAAAAACGACTACTCGTCCTCCAAAAATATTCTCAAGAGGGACTCTTATGAGTGTAGTATCGCGTAACAATCGCATCAAGTCTTACACTTGAATCACCTCCGCACTACGTCCTAAAATAGGCCAAGATGGGCTAGGTATCTAAGGTCCTTGGCTTCTAGGGTTCATATTGGAAAGAGTAATGCTTAACCACGACTACTCGTGTGACATTAGTGATCCCAATAAAACCTCCACCAAGTGAATGGACTTGCAAGTTAACTTGTTAAGGACTAACTCCACACAAGTCAACAAGACTATGCCATTCTCCTATCATAAGTGCACTCGAGTTAGGGTATAGAACTCATCTCACACGAAACCATCAAGCATACAAGCAATTAATATGTCAAGCAATTCATACATTACAAACAATACATTCATCCCAAATTTGCACAAAAATATGCCACAAACAAATATAAACATACAACACATACAAGCAAAAAGTAGGCTAAAGCCACGGGGCTTGGATCCCCAGCAGAGTCACCACTTTTCTGTAGCGGGGTTTTCGTTACCTTTAGGTTTATTGACTAAACCAAAAGTCAACATACAATTCAAGTCGCCATCGCACTTTTATTTGTCCAAAGGAAAGGCTCAAAAGCGAACAAAAGCCAAGTAAGGAGTTTTTCAAATCAAAAACTGTAGGTGTTTAAATTGGCTGCATTATATGGTAAAACACTAGATGGGTACTAATGTCTTGACTGATGTCATGACATGTATGTGTGACTACATTGTAGTTACTGCAGGACTAGCTAACACAGGATTTATTGAATGTCAAACTGGATGCTGTGACATTCATACCTGTCAACAGATACTAAGGAATAGAACAGCAGGTGTTCTGTTAGAACTTAGTATTTATTTCCAGTCTGGTTATCAAGGAAAGACCAGACCTGGCATAAGGCCTACTGACTGAATGTCAAACTGGATGTTATGACATTCATCATTGACAGCAGCTACTGAACATTAGACAGAGTGGTGTTCTGCTATAATTCAGCATGTAACTTAGGTTGTTATTCAAGAGAATAACAGAACTAACTTAAGGCCAAATGTGTAAATGTTAAGTTGGACACTTTGACATTTATTAATGTAAGCTGTTACTGTAGTATGGTCATTTTGATCATGTACAGGTCAGCAAAATTGTACAGTCTGTTTTCTGGAAAAACAGACTCAGCATATGGACCTTGATGTCAAGCTGAATGTCGTGACATTCATGCCTGACAGCATATGCTATATTGTAGGTTGTTCAGTTTTCTATTTCAGCTTTTTCTCAGGCTATTCTTCAGGGATTCAACAACTGAGAGAAAATCCAGGAAATCAACAACCAAGCTACGTTCAATGAACCTAACAAATAGCCTATTTGTTAGTAACCTAAATGTTGAATTTATGGGAACTCGCGTGACCTTAAATTCAGGAGAATACAGGTGCAAAAGCCCAGGATACTGCAATATAAAAGGAAGGCGTTCCTTCATTCAGTTTCAGGGATTTTGAGGCGTGAAGATTTTGTGTGTCCATCATACTTCACTGCTGTATTTGTGTGAGTCTTGTATTAGACGTATCTTGTAAGCCAAGCCATTATCAAGTAGATGATAGCTTTGGCATAGGGTGTTCATTGAGTTGTAAGTGTTGTGTCACTCAAAGCTTTTAAGCGTGAGTGCTGTGTATCTTGATTAAAGCTGTGAAGCACAATCAAGAGTTATTTGAAGTGTGACTTCAACTTGTCTTTAATATTGTTTAAAGATAGTAATCACTGAGGTGATTGAGGGGGAGTGAGTAGGAACTCTGATCTTAGGTTAAGATTGAAATTGCATTGGGTAGTGATTAAGTGATAAGTTGTAAACGGGTGAGTTTAGCTTTGAATTGATACTACTAATAGTGGATTTCCTCCCTGGCTTGGTAGCCCCCAGATGTAGGTCATGTTGGACTGAACTGGGTAAACAATTACTTGTGTTATTTACTGCACTTACTGTTAAGTTCTGCATAATTCCTGTCTGTGCAGAATTGAATGTCATAACAACCAGTGTGACATTCAAAGTCTGATAACTAGAATTTCAATTGGCATCAGAGCAGGCACCCTGCCTGTGAATTTCTGGGTGAGATCTAGGGAAGTTACTTTCTAGTACCATGGACAAGGATTTAGGACACTCAAACAGACCACCCATGTTGGATGGCTCTAATTATGATGACTGGAAGCCTCGTATGATAGCCTTCTTAAGGTCTCTAGACAGCAAAGTCTGGAGAGCTGTCAACAAAGGATGGGAACATCCAATGAGGACAGGTGAAGATGGAGTCAGTGTGCAGATTCCTGAAGAAGAGTGGGACAAGGAGCAAGAGGCATTAGCTCTTGGAAATTCCAAGGCCTTGAATGCATTGTTCAATGGAATCAGCAAGAACATCTTCAGGCTGGTACACCACCGTGAACTAGCTAAGGAAGTTTGGGATACCCTCAAGGTAACTCATGAAGGTACTTCCAAGGTGAAGATGTCCAAACTTCAGATGCTGACCACCTAGTTTGAAAATCTGAGGATGAAAGAGGATGAGACTATTCATGACTTTCACATGAATATTCTTGAAATTGCAAACACCTCTGGTGGACTAGGTGAGAAAATGGCTGAAGAGGAACTTGTAAGAAAGATTCTCAGGTCCTTGCCTAAGAGATTTGCTATGAAGGTCACAGCCATAGAGGAGGCGCAAGACATCTGCAACATGAAGGTGGATGAGCTCATTGGTTCCCTCCAAACCTTTGAAATGGGCTTGGGTGAGTATGCTGAGAAGAAGAACAAAAGCATAGCTTTTGTATCTAATGCTGAAGAGGAGTCAGAAGCAGGATATACTGGAGGCGATGAAAGTATATCAGAAGCCTTAGCCATGCTTGGGAGACAGTTCAACAAGTTCGTGAAGAAGATTGATCAAAGAGGCAGACCCAATGTCAAGAACATCCCGTCTGACATTAAGAAAAGATCAACTTCTGATGAGAAGTTCAATCACGGCAAGGGAATCCAGTGTCATGGTTGTGAAGGGTATGGACACGTCAGAGCTGAATGCCCTACTTACCTCAAATTGCAAAACAAGGGGTTAGCTATCACATGGTCTGAAGGAGACTCTGAAAGTGAATCTGAAGGAGAATCTGCCAAACATGTCACTGCACTAACCAGTGTTTGTGCCTCTGAAGATGACTCAAGTGCAGATGAACTGACCCTTGATGAACTTGCAGCAACCTATAAGAAGCTGTGTTCCACCAGTGCAGAAGTGCGTGCATAAGGAGAAAAGCAAAAGAAACTCATCAAGGAACTGGAAGATGAGAGACAGAAGTAACTGTCTGTCATAGAGGGTCTAAATGGTGAGATAACCCTGCTGACCTCCAAGCTGAATCAGATGACTAAATCCATCAAAATGATGAATAAGGGAACTGACACCTTGGAAGAGATTCTAAAGGTGGGACAGCAGTCTGGAACCAAATCTGGCCTTGGATTTGGGAAAAGATCCTCAACTGAACACAAACGCCCAAAGGCTAAAGTTCAGAAGTTCAAGCGGAAGTCAAAGCCAATGTCTCAACATCGAGGAACTAGGATGAATGATCATCAGAAGAGGAAATACCAGGAGTGGAGGTGTCACCACTGTGGTAGGCTTGGGCATATAAAAGCCTTCTGCTACTGGATTCATGGTTTCCCTAACCAAGCCTTGCAGGTTAAGCCTAAGCATAAAACACATAAGCGCTATGTTCCCATTAAGAAGCAACAATGGTATGCTAGGATAGCACACACTGCTCTAAGGGCTTCTACCAGAGAAGACTGGTACTTTGACAGTGGATGCTCAAGACATATGACTGGTATGGAAAATCTACTAGTAGATATTCAACCTCACACTACCAGCTATGTGACCTTTGGTGATGGTGCCAAAGGAAAAATAAAAGGTGTGGGCAAACTGGACTATTCTGGAGTGCCAAAACTGAATAATGTGCTGTTAGTAAGAGGACTAACTGCAAACCTCATCAGCATAAGTCAGCTGTGTGATCAAGGGTTTCATGTTCAGTTTACTAAGGAGCTATGCATTGTGACAAATGGTGACAATCAGGAAGTTATGAGAGGAACCAGGTCCAAAGATAACTGCTACCTGTGGGAACCTGAAGTCTCTAACCTTTCCACAACATGCTCCTCAGCCAAGGAAGAACAGGATGTGAAGTTGTGGCATAGACGTCTTGGACATCTCCACTTACGGGGAATGAAGAAGATTATATCCAAGGAAGCAGTCAGAGGAATTCCAAAGCTTCTGATTGATGAAGGAAGAGTCTGTGGAGAATTCCAGGTGGGCAAGCAAACCAAGATGTCACATTCGAAGCTGGGACATCCCACAACCTCCAGAGTTCTGGAACTGTTGCACATGGACCTAATGGGACCTATGCAGGTTGAAAGTCTTGGTGGGAAGAAATATGCATACGTGGTGGTGGATGACCATTCCAGATACACGTGGATAAGCTTTATCAGAGAGAAGTCAGATACATTTGATGTCTTCAAAGACCTGTGCATAAGACTTCAAAGGGAAAAGGACAGTTGTGTGGTCCGGATTAGAAGTGATCATGGTATGGAGTTCAAGAATTCCAAGTTTGATGAGTTTTGCTCGTCTGAAGGAATAAGTCATGAGTTCTCCTCCCCTATAACTCCTCAGTAGAATGGAATAGTTGAAAGAAAAAATAGAACTATTCAAGAATCTGCCAGAGCAATGATTCATGCAAAGAAGCTCCCCATGCACTTCTGGGCTGAAGCAATGAATACCGCATGCTATGTTCACAACAGAGTCACCTTGAGAAAAGGAACCTCCTCCACTCTATATGAAATATGGAAAGGCAGAAAACCCACTGTGAAGTACTTTCATATCTTTGGAAGTAAATGCTACATTCTCACAGATCGTGAACAGAGAAGGAAGCTGGATCCCAAAAGTGATGAAGGTATATTTCTAGGATACTCCACTAACAGCAGAGCCTACAAAGTGTTCAACTACAGGACCAATGTCCTGATGGAATCCATAAATGTCATTGTGGACGACAAAGAGGAAGGAACCGATGTCATGGAGGATGTTGAAACATTCCTTGACAGTTCAACTGACAGTCCAGTCAAGTCTGAAGAAGTACAGGAACCTCCTCCTGAATGTGAAGTAGATGTAACCACCAAAGTGCCATCTATCAGAATTCAGAAAGACCACCCTAAGGATCTTATCATAGGGGATCCCACCAGTGGTGTAACTACCAGGTCAAGAGGAATAAACTCAAATTCCTGCTTTGTGTCCAAGGTTGAACCAAAGAATGTGAAAGAAGCCCTGACTGATGAATACTGGATCACTGCCATGCAAGAGGAACTTGAGCAGTTCAAAAGGAATGAAGTCTGGGAACTAGTTCCAAGACCTGAAGGGACCAACATCATTGGTACCAAGTGGATCTACAAAAACAAATCTGATGAGAAAGGAGTAATTACTAGGAATAAAGCAAGACTAGTAGCTCAAGGATACACTCAAGTTGAAGGGGTAGATTTTGATGAGACATTTGCTCCTGTGGCTAGGCTTGAGTCCATCAGATTGCTGTTGGGGGTAGCCTACATCCTGAAGTTTAAGCTATTCCAAATGGATGTGAAGAGTGCATTCTTGAATGGCTACCTGAATGAGGAAGTCTATGTGGAACAACCTAAAGGGTTCTGTGATCCTAACCAACCTGAGCATGTATACAAGTTGAGGAAGGCCTTGTATGGGTTGAAACAAGCTCCTAGAGCATGGTATGAAAGGTTAACCGAATTTCTGACCTCAAATGGATACAGAAAGGGTGGCATAGATAAAACCTTGTTTGTGAAGGATGAAGAAGGCAAAATCATGATAGCTCAAATCTATGTTGATGATATAGTCTTTGGTGGAATGTCAGAACAAATGGTTCAAAAATTTGTTCACCAGATGTAGTCTGAGTTTGAAATGAGTCTAGTGGGAGAACTGACCTATTTCCTTGGAATGCAAGTAAACCAAATGGAGGACTCTATGTTTCTCTCCCAAAGCAAGTATGCCAAGAACATAGTTAAGAAGTTTGGTATGGATAATGCTAGGCACAAGAGGACTCCTGCTCCCACTCATCTGAAGTTGACCAAAGATGATGGAGGGCCTAGTGTTGATCAATGCTTGTATAGAAGCATGATAGGTAGTCTGCTGTACCTAACTGCAAGTAGACCTGACATTTCTTATGCAGTTGGAGTGTGTGCCAGATATCAAGCAGAGCCTAAGGTGAGCCACTTGAATCAAGTCAAACGGATTCTCAAGTACATCAATGGGACCTGTGACTATGGGATGCTGTATTCACATGGGTCTGAGCCTGTCCTATCTGGGTACTGTGATGCTGACTGGGTTGGGAGTGCTGATGACAGAAAAAGCACATCAGGTGGATGCTTCTTCTTAGGAGACAACCTCATATCTTGGTTCAGCAAGAAGCAGAATTGTGTTTCTCTGTCCACTGCAGAGGCTGAATACTTAGCTGCTGGAAGCAGTTGTTCCCAACTGGTTTGGATGAAACAGATGCTCACTGAGTATAATGTCACTCAAAATGTCATGACATTGTTCTGTGATAATCTCAGTGCCATCAATATCTCCAAGAATCCCATCCAACATAGCAGGACCAAACATATTGACATTAGGCACCACTTCATCAGAGATCTGGTGGAAGACAAGGTGATCACTTTGGAACATGTAGCCACGGATCTTCAACTGGCTGACATATTTACAAAGGCTCTGGATGCTACTCAGTTTGAAAATTTAAGGAGCAAACTGGGAATATGTCTCTCTGAGACCTTATAGCAACCACTGATGGTTGGGATAAATTGTTTAATATCTCTGCCTATTAAACAATTTGTACTAGGCTATGATTGGCCAACAGATCATAGCTATGCCACTTGCAACAAGGGTGGATACAAGAGGGTAAGGAGACACCCTATTGTGAGAGGGCCAATGTACCTGCAGGAGTTCAAGGATGCTGTTCATGCAGGAGTGGTTCTGGATGTCAGAAACAACATCATGGCATCTGATATGGTGGTACCTACTGTAAAGCAAAAGTGGGTGGTTACTTGATCAAAGCTGTGAAGCAAGATCAAGTGGATGGTAACTTGGTTGAAACTGTGAAGTAAAACCAAGTATGTAACTCTGTCGTTATTCTCTGGTTATGTTGTTGGCTTTGGCAACATTTTTGACAAAAAGGGGGAGTAACCCCTGACAAACAGAGTGGGTGTCTCTACAACAGACTCTCATGACGACAGATCTCTCCCCTGCAGCGATTGTGTGTTGAAGTTTAGATTTAACTTCTGTATGTGTGTGCTGCTGTGTGAAGTTTTTATTTAACTTCCATGTGTGTGAGTGTGCTGCCACTCTGAGTGTATTAGCTAGTATTAATTCCTGCTAGGTGTGTGATTCCGCTGCTATGAACTCTGTTATGGGGATCAAAGTGTTTTAGCCAAAAATTTGCCAAAGGGGGAGTTTGTAGGTGTTTAAATTGGCTGCATTATATGGTAAAACACTAGATGGGTACTAATGTCTTGACTGATGTCATGACATGTATGTGTGACTACATTGTAGTTACTGCAGGACTAGCTAACACAGGATTTATTGAATGTCAAACTGGATGCTGTGACATTCATACCTGTCAACAAATACTAAGGAATAGAACAGCAGGTGTTCTGTTAGAACTTAGTATTTATTTCCAGTCTGGTTATCAAGGAAAGACCAGACCTGGCATAAGGCCTACTGACTGAATGTCAAACTGGATGTTATGACATTCATCATTGACAGCAGCTACTGAACATTAGACAGAGTGGTGTTCTGCTATAATTCAGCATGTAACTTAGGTTGTTATTCAAGAGAATAACAGAACTAACTTAAGGCCAAATGTGTAAATGTTAAGTTGGACACTTTGACATTTATTAATGTAAGCTGTTACTGTAGTATGGTCATTTTGATCATGTACAGGTCAGCAAAATTGTACAGTCTGTTTTCTGGAAAAACAGACTCAGCATATGGACCTTGATGTCAAGCTGAATGTCGTGACATTCATGCCTGACAGCATATGCTATATTGTAGGTTGTTCAGTTTTCTATTTCAGCTTTTTCTCAGGCTATTCTTCAGGGATTCAACAACTGAGAGAAAATCCAGGAAATCAACAACCAAGCTACGTTCAATGAACCTAACAAATAGCCTATTTGTTAGTAACCTAAATGTTGAATTTATGGGAACTCGCGTGACCTTAAATTCAGGAGAATACAGGTGCAAAAGCCCAGGATACTGCAATATAAAAGGAAGGCGTTCCTTCATTCAGTTTCAGGGATTTTGAGGCGTGAAGATTTTGTGTGTCCATCATACTTCACTGCTGTATTTGTGTGAGTCTTGTATTAGACGTATCTTGTAAGCCAAGCCATTATCAAGTAGATGATAGCTTTGGCATAGGGTGTTCATTGAGTTGTAAGTGTTGTGTCACTCAAAGCTTTTAAGCGTGAGTGCTGTGTATCTTGATTAAAGCTGTGAAGCACAATCAAGAGTTATTTGAAGTGTGACTTCAACTTGTCTTTAATATTGTTTAAAGATAGTAATCACTGAGGTGATTGAGGGGGAGTGAGTAGGAACTCTGATCTTAGGTTAAGATTGAAATTGCATTGGGTAGTGATTAAGTGATAAGTTGTAAACGGGTGAGTTTAGCTTTGAATTGATACTACTAATAGTGGATTTCCTCCCTGGCTTGGTAGCCCCCAGATGTAGGTCATGTTGGACTGAACTGGGTAAACAATTACTTGTGTTATTTACTGCACTTACTGTTAAGTTCTGCATAATTCCTGTCTGTGCAGAATTGAATGTCATAACAACCAGTGTGACATTCAAAGTCTGATAACTAGAATTTCAAAAACTAATAAAAATGTCAGAGATCTAGGTAAGGGGTTGGTTATGAAATGGGAAGGTTTTACGCACCCAAAACATCCTTAATACTCTAAGGGAACCCTTTTTGCAAATATATGTTGTAGGTTGGTATTTGTGAAATGATTTGTGTAAAAGATTGGAGGGATGAGAAGAGAGTAGATTATATTTACAAATTTTATTGTTTGAATGGATGAACCCATTGCCTACGTACCATCACAAAGGAGGATCAAAACCTCATAGTTCATGGTAAAAATTTCAAAGGTTGGTGAATTGATTTTAATCAAAAGCCTTAAGGTCCTTTGTTATCAAAGGGAGAAAACTCAACCTAAACCAACAATCCACCATGTGAGGAAGGCTTCAACATGCTAGTGAGGGGTTAACCCTATAATAAGCATGAAAGGCTTATAATCCAACACTAAGGATGATGTGAGATTTACATCAACCACTATGATAACTCAAACCTATGACTAATGTTTTTGAAAAGAGTGTAACAAGTGGCCATTGGAACCACAAAACAACTTGAAATGGGTTATATTTACAAGTTAAATTTATTTACAAAATGAGGTCAAAGTTGGATTAAAGTTTATTTACAATGAGTATTTATGAAAATGGTTTTGAAAAGTCAAAGACTTAAGGCCTAGGTTTCTAATTTGAAATAAAGTCAAAGTTTTGAAAATCGATTTTTTGGCTTGGTTAGAGGGAGGAGAAGAGAGAAGGGCTATTCCTAAAGCATACAAAGATAAGAGGGGAAAGATAACCCTTGGAGTTCCTTTTCTTGGAGTCATAGAGATGACTCAAGATGCTCCTTTCCTTTCGATTTAGCACACAAAACAAGCACTCAATAATTTGAATTCAAGCTCCTAGGATCTCCATTTGGCTTGGCTCTTAACTTGGCTACTCATGACAATGGTCCTCCTTTAACAATCTTAAGATGAGGTTCCTATCACACAAAATCACACATCAAAAAGCTTACAACATAATAAAGGGAATGGACAAAGAATAAGTTTGAGGAGAAGTCCTTTGAGGTCAAATTTGAATTTTAGCATTCTAAAGGCATGAGGCCTAGTTGCTCTTCAACACATTTTGCATTCTAAAGGCATGAGGCCTAGTTTCTCTTGAACTCCTTTAAGCATGGGTGAATCCTATTTCTAAGTCCTTTCTCCTTTTGCATTTTTGGTTCATATCAAAACAAACACAAAATAACACAAAATAGCAATATATTTATATACAATAATAGGCTCAAATAAGCAAAAGAAAAATGACATAAACATAAAATATGTGCTCAAGTGAGAAAAATAAAAATCAAGATGAATAGTGAGTAATAAATAAAGGACATTAAAAGTAAATGACAAGAATTTAAAAGCTCAAATTAAAATTAGTAGTTAGTAGAGTTATGTTAGCTTGTCATAAGACAATGTAGCGCTATGTTAAGCAATCGTAAGTGGACTAATATAGTAGCCACACCTATCTGAGGCCGGTCAATAAGAATATGGGCAAAGAACACAAGTTAGAGATCATGACTAGTAAGCCAAGCTCCATAAACTTGCCATGCCAAACAAAAGGGGGAGGGCCTTGTATTGACTTTTGGTTATTTGCTTGACCAAGAAGTAACCTATCTTTGACACAAAATAACTCACTTGATCATGGATCAAATTGAGTTTGGTTTGGATCAAAGAAGGTTAAACTTCTTATTTGTCAAGACCAACCTCAAGACTTTAACTCATTGGCCATTGAGGGGAAGAAAGGGATGACGATGAAAGGGAGGAGGTAAGAAGTCAACAACCAATCCCAATTGATCAAGGGATAAATCATCCTTGATCAAATTCATTCATCTTTCTAGGTGATGATCCTTAAGGATTTTCAAATAACAAGATCCAATGAATTTGATCAAAGTTGAATCAATTCAACCTTGATCAACACCAAACAGAAGAAGAATCAATATAACAAGTCAAGAAGTCAATAATATTTTTTTGGTATTTTTTGAATTAAAAGAAAATACAAACAAAAAATAAATAAATAAAGTTGAACCTCAAATTCAATTCAAAGCAACCTCAAAAAGTCCAATTAAATTTTCATAGGTTCAACATAGTCAAACAAACTTTGACTAATTTTCTCACAAATTTTTAAAGTCAGAAAGTAATTAAAATCAATTAAAAACAACTAAAAAATAGCATAATATGAATTAAAATCTCAAATAATCTCAAAATAAACAAGAAATTGTTGAGACTATTTTTCATTGACTTATCATAATCCATAGATGCTATGAAAATATTTTTGTATTTTTTAAAAGTCAGAAGGCATTTTAAAATGAATTAAAATCATTAAAAACCAAGTAATTCATGAAAAATATCAAATGAAGTTACAAAAATAATTAAAAATCATAATATGGAACTAGATTTTTCAAGAAAAATTTCAAAGTCGGTCTCATATTTTTCTGACTTCATGTGAATTTTTAATGAATTTTTGAAAATAGAATGAATTAAAAGAAAATAAGAAAAATGAAATAAAACCAAAAATGTTGAGCCACTGGATCCAATTCATTAATTGAAGTGGCAATGATGCACGGTAGACTCAAGTCAATAGAGAAACACGATGAATTAAAACAAGTAATTGAAATGAACACACAAGATTAGATCATGAGAGAAAGATCCAAGGGCCATGAGCAGCACACGTGGTGGTGGTGGTGGAAACCACCATCTTCTCCGATCAACCAACAAATTCCGGCCAGATTTGCAGGAAAATGGATCTCATCAAAAATAAAAAACAAGGACATGGAAATGAAGCTCATGTGATGTAGATCATCACTGTACCATTAGATTCCTCTCATTCTTCCTATATTGAGAGAAGGATGAAGGAGAAAATCATGATGTCCACACAGATTGTCCATGAAATGGAAAATTAAGTGCACCAAAAGCTTGCCTCAAGTATGAGGACTTCAGAGAACCACAAAAACACAAGCATACTACATTGAATTGTGAGTTTCAGATCCAAACAGTTTGAGTTAATACCTTCAAAATAGTGAGTTTCTGGCCACGAATTCTTCAAGCTTTTTGCTCCTTTTTGATCTCTGAATGTAGGGAAGATGATTGGCTAAGGAATCTAGCTTTGAAACTCAACTAATGTTGCTGAGTTTCATGCTCGAAAATCTGGAAAAAAATGGTGAATGGTTCCTTTGGTGAGGGTGTGGTTTTAGTGCAGCAGCATATGGGATATTCAAAAGGTTGTGAAATGAAGGAGAGGAAGCCTTTATTTATAGGTGAATGCATCTGAATTCACACTTTGCTAATGTGCATAGGAATTGAAATTTTGAAATGCATGAGCCTTTGTGGACGTGTGAGAGGCCCATGAATGGCTGAAGGAGCTTGCTAAGATCATATGGAAGTCATGTGGTCGTGTACATGGAATGGAAGATGCTTACATTTCAAGTTATAACATAAAATATCAAGAATGCACACAAATGAAAAGAAATTAGAATCTCCCAAACGGTAGATCCAAATGACTATTGTGAGTAATGGTTGGAAATCTCTTGAAATAAGGAACAAAAGTCATGTTGGGCAAAAAACCATTTTACATGTGCAAATTTATCAAAACTGGCTTGGAAAGTTCAAGTGTAAAACATGTTCAAATCATTTTGAAAAAGTCACCCAAAAGTAAGCTTGGTTAAACCCCTTTGTCCTAATTATAAAAGCTTCAAATGAAACAATCTCCAACATAAAAGTTATAGATCTTTTCAGGTTAGTCAATTTAGACTCAAAGTTTGGATCATTTGGATTTTCGATGACAAAGTTATGGACACTTGAAGCTGGGTACTTTTTCAAATTCAATGAATTAGGTCCAAGATGACATGTAATGTTTTGCAATGGAACATGTATTTCCTTTAGGATAATGAACTTTTGTCCAACATAACATTTGAAGTATACATCTCAATATTTCCAATTCCTTTGGTATCACCTCAAAATCATAAAAATTTAGAAAGTTGTGCCCTTGGCAAGTTGACCCAAAATTAGGGTTTCAGTCAAAATGACCTATAATATTTTGAAATGAATGATGACCTTACAAGCTTCAAATGTATTTTTGGTGAACATTAACGTTTTTCATATGGTTCTTAGGAACATTTTTTCTTTTTGGATCATCTTCATTTGACAAACACATCAAAAAGGATAGCTCACTAAACCTCAGCTTAGTCAGATGACTTGACTGGTCAACTTTTCAAAGTCAAACTTCCAATCTTGATGAATAAATGATTGAGGGGCCTCAAATAGACTCATATATGCATAAAATGATAAATTAAAGAACTTACCTTGATTAAATTTGACCAGAGGTTGAGATTGCTTCATGGGCAAGGCTCACTCAAAGCATAGTGAAATTAGGGTTTCCCTTGGAAACAATCTTCATGCCCTTTGGGTTATCTTGATCAAATTGGAAAATTGAGATACTTGGGAGACATATATGATGATTAGGAACTTTGTGGACCATTTTCATGCCTTTTCTCTTCTTCATCTATCCATTGCATTGGGCTTAGGAGCCTCCTAGGAGCATTGTGGAGCACATGATCACTCGAGCTTCAAAACAAAAAGAGTTAGTGACATATTTTTGTGCTTTTGGTTAGTAATTAAATAAGAAAATTAATAACATACAATGCAAACATGCTTGGTGATCTCAAACCACTCAAACAAGTCCCAACCCTAGGGTTAAATAGCCAAAAATGCTATGATCCTTGAGGTCATGCACTTATGCAATAACATGATGTCATGAGGGATCTTAGGGTCAAAATTAGGGTCTTACATTATCATTTGCAAGACTTCATGTTATGCTATATGAATGATATCCATGAGTGGAACTATGTGATTTATGCATGATAATGATTTGTGTAATGGTTACACCAGATGCTCATGTTCCGGGCGGCGGGAATTTTGGGCTAGGATAAGGTCATACCTATGTGTTTTTTTGACACCTACTTCAGATCAATAGTGGTTACCTCTGGACTTGATCGGAAGCATGGAGAGAGCTTGTACCATTATGGTTTACCTTTGCCTCACTCTACTCGGTATCTGCATGAATTGCCCCCGGTTACAAGCTATAGAGTAGTCTCATCATATGAAGATCTCAAACTGGTTTTCCCCAGTGTCTTAAAACTGCATTCTCTTGATTAACCATTTTAGGAGTGATTGATTTCTCATGCTCTTGAGGTGGCCTGCCCCAATATGAACTTCGAAGTAAACTTTGCTCCTATTCGGCTGATTCATAGAGATTTGTAGAATCTCAACATGGTTGCCCCAAATTAAATGACTCTTGAAGAGGTCTTAGTTAAGGAATATCAGGAATTTGATCAACTTTTCCCATGTGTAGCTTTCTTGATGTCAAATGACTGTTCACATGTAAAATACTCATTTTAAAAATGATAATTGTAATGTCATGCTCATGCAAGTTTGGAAACTCAAGTGTGTTCACTAAGATTATCACATCTAGTGAATGAATCACTGATTAGAATGTCATATTAGTATATATACAGATGACAAGCAAATCTTTATGAGTCAGCTTAACGCGATCTTACCATAGTATACTTTCGAAATTAACCATGCTTCAATTAGGTCTTTTGAGGGTTGTAATGTGGGTTGGATCACGGTTTCAGAAATAAAGGATATAAGCTCAAAACCTATTCTAACCCACCCATTCTCTGTGATGTTCTCCAATCCTACGTTCAATTAGCTTAAGACAAGTGACCATCTTTCAGAAAAGGATTTTGAATATCATTAATGATGGTTAAGGAATCCATGAGAGTTTGGAGCGATAGCCACCCACCTTCTTACTTTTGCTGAGGATTTTGATGTTGATCCTCTGATTCTTTGTTTTTTGTGTATTCCCTGATTTTTGCCTAGGCTGATTCTTTGGGTCTGCAGCCCACTGGGATACCCTAATTTTTGCCTAAGTCAATCTTGTTTTCAAGTTTTTGACTTAGCAGGCTTTTCATTTGCTTTTTATTTTTCTCTTTGTGATTCGTCTTTTCTTTTGGAGAAAATCCCGTGACATGTTGCTTTCTTGATTTGTTGCAAGGTCCGTGACTATTTCACTCCTTTTGATGGGTAAGGGATAACCATTTTAAACTTGTGATTCCATCCTCTTGAGAGGGATATGATATGATTGATCACTTGACAAGATATTCTCATTCTGAAATTTGAACGCAAGTTCGATCTAACTGAAAACTACCCTACCCCTTGTTTAACATGAGGGTTTTATGTGTAAAGAAAGAAACTCCTACATCAAGGCCCAAAGGGGTTGACTAGGGATCATCTTCCTTATATCTCTAGTGTTTAGGGATTTAAATAATGCCTTACATCATCATCATAGTCTTATTCAAAAGCATACATGCAACGATCTTGTGCATTTTAATTGCATCATTCTCTTTTGATTTTATTTGACAAATAGTTTGATACTGACAAAATAAAATATGAGTGAACACGAATGGATTTAAGCAAAACATGTACGTTTATTTCATTATTATTATCATCTGAAAATCAGACAGGTTTTACAAATGAACAACAATTAACAAACAAGAAAAGATTACAAATGAAACATGATTGATCTAATATGATATTACTAGCCTTGATACTCCTCGGAAGAAGCAACTGAGTCTGAGAAATTTTCACCACTAACTGTATTCACAATCTGCCCACAGCTGTCTAGCAATGGGTTGGTTATGACATTGGGTCCTGCTTCAGAGAATGACAACCTTATGATCAATTAACTCTGTACTCTGGCCTTAAGGACCAAACAATCCTCTGTAGAATGCCCTATGTATCCGGCATGAAACACACAAGACACATTAGGATTATGCTTGTTATTGTAGGAAGGCATTGCAGGAAAAATCTCCTTTGGCACAATTTCCCCTTGTTGAATAAGATACGACATCAACTGAGTGTATGATACAGGGATCTGGTCATACTGAGGATGTTTCTTATCAAACCGTCTGCGTTGATCGTGACTCTGGTTTCTGTTATCTTGTTGATTCTAAGAAATTGGAGCCTGTGGAGGCTGTTGATACTGCGATTGGTATGCAGGTTATTGATATTGAGCAGCGACAATGTATGGGTACGGGTAGTATGGCATAGGAGCCATATGTGCTTAAACTTGAGGGTAGACATTTACTATTATAGCACTTGCCTCGACCTCTTTCTTCTTAGCGAAAGTCGGAGATTTCTTGGCCACTGTTTGACTGTCAATACTAGCAATCTTCTCAGTTTTCAACCCATTCTTAATGTGTTCTCCAATGGTTACTATGTCGGCAAAGTTGGAAGACGCGCTACCAACCATCTTTTCATAGTACAAACCTTGGAGTGTGCTCATGAAGATATCAACCAATTCAGCATCTATCAATGCAGGTTTAACTCTAGAAGCCATCTCACGCCATCTCTGAGCATATTCCTTGAATGTTTCATTGCACTTGCAGGCTTGATTTTGCAGTTGTAACCTGGTGGGAGCCATGTCCAGGTTATATTTGTATTTCTTGAGAAAGGCTTCATACAAGTCCTTCCAAGATCTGATCTTACTGCATTCTAAGCTCATATACCAATCTAAGGATGCCCCAGATAAACTGTCTTGAAAGCAATGGATGAGAAGCTCATTATTATCAACGTAAGATGCCATCTTTCTATAATACATGATGACATGGCTTCTTGGACAACTTAAACCCTTGTATTTTGGTAGGTATGGTGCTTTGAACTTAGGAGGAAGCATCACATTGGGAACTAGGCACAAGTCCTTAGCATTCATACCATAAGCAGAGAAACCTTCAATAGCTCTGATCCTCTCATCTAGTAACTGATAATATGATTTCCTATTCTGATTTAAACCAACAACAATCTGATTAGTAGCCTAAGGATTAGCCTGACGATCGGGAAGTTGAACACCCTGAGAAGCTGCCTGAGCGATAATTGGAGGAGAAGAAAATTGGGGATACCTTTGAGGATACACCAACGTCGGGTTAACCATTTGACCAACAACCTGACCATACTGATTCTGATGGGGAGCATAGGGTGCCCCAGGATACACAAATGGAGGTGCAACAACATAAGATGACCCGTGATGAGGAGGAGGTATCTGAACACCTTGATTTAAATTCTGAACATTAGGTTGAGTAGCTCGAGGAGGAAGACAGGAGTGAAGGGTATGACCTCTGTATTCATCTTCATTATCATTAGGAGTCTCAACAATCACTGGTGCAGAAGTTTGAAGAGCCTATTCTGGGTTGATCTCGCGGTTGTCAACACTAACCATCTGAGGAGATGAATGGTCATGGCCCACTGAAGGGCAATAGAATTCACATTGGCAGGATGAACAGAAAACGGTTGATATGGCACAAAAGCATTCCCATTAGCAACTTGAGGAGTAAAGTTCGGAGGCAGCCCCCAAGGATATGCAGCAACATGCCTACTAGGACCTGGCTGACAAATAGATTGGCTCACCACAGGTTGAATCACAGTATCCACAACAACATCAATAGAAGTAGTGACAACAACAACATCAGTAACTACAGTAATAACAGGGTTGGCAGCAGAGGTGGAGGTCGTAGCCTTCTGAGCTTGAAGGTACTCTAATATAGTGTTCATGCTACATTGGAAGGTGTCCATTCTGCCTTGAAATTGAGCTAAGGTTTCCCTGTAGGTAGCATTCTCTTGTTCCAGATCTACCACAATTATTGACTTGTTAGCTCTTGTGAAGTACTGGTGTCGAAGAGTCGTCATCTTTTAGGATGGAGAAAGGACAAAGTGAGCTTTTTCTGGTTGATAGTCATGAGATGTAAATGCATGAATGTACATGTTAGGGATGGAATGCAAATAATTATGCAACACCCATAGATACAAAGCATCGATGGCATAATAATTCAGGGTCAAAACTCCGGCATATATACAGCGATGCAGTAATAATATGCAATATAGTATGTTAACAACACAAAAAAAATCCGGATAATCTACGCCCACTGTTCGATGCAGGATCAAAGGTCTGACGTCCATGAGAATAAGGTATGTAGAGTCTATGGTTTACTTTAGAAAAATCCCATATCCCCCTCACAGGTAGGTTCTAATCTTCAAAGGTGGTCCCTATAAGGTCTCCCAGAGTCATCGACTCGAAATGAAAATACCCTGTCGTAGTGAATGCTCACATAACAAAAGTACTTCCAAGTGAATCTAGTCTGGGTGTGGTTCTCATGACAACCCAACGCGTGAAACACATGTGTTCATGACTATCCACAAATCTATCTTGTGTGTATATTAAGCTCGGGTATAGAGCTTCACTCATATGGCATTAACCCCAACCCAACAAAGGGTATAACAGATAGTATCCATAATAAGGAATATCTAAAGCAATAAAGAAATGTGATGAATAAAGCGAGTCAAACGTAAAGGTAAACACTTGTAACAAGCAAAAACAACCTAAACTAGGCTCAACTCCTTTTAGTGACTAGGAAATGCTCCAAGAAGCAATTTCCTAGCAGAGTCGCCAGCTGAAGCTGGCGGAAATATACCTGAGTGTATCACAAGCTCGAACATACAACAGAGTCTCCATCGAACTTTATTTATTCCCGAAGGAAAGGGAAAACATCGATAAAACCCGAGGAAAAAGAGATATGCTAGGTAAGGAAGTTAGTTATGCAAGGGGAAGGTATTATCACCCCTAATATCTATGGTACTCCATGTGAACCGTTTTGATTGTTCTCACTCGAATATGTGTTATATCTAAAGTTTACTCGCAAAAGAATAAAGGAAAAGGAAAGGAATAAATAGAGTGCTCGGTGAGGATTGAGACCCTCTTATCTATGTATCCTTATAGTGCAATGAGGAATTCAGAGCTCCGTAGTTCAAAGAACTAGTGGTAGGAGATGAAAATAATTATGATCACAGTATGGTCTAAACCAAAGAATAATGATTTAAACTCCAACAAGGGGTGAACTATGAACCCAAGAGTAAACTGGTATGAACCAACAAGTGAGGGTCTAAGACATGGTATCACTGTATTAGAAGAACCGAAAACAAAGAGGATTGCCTATATACAGCTGCAAAGTAAGTGAGGATATGTTCGTCTAAGCAAAGAGAGGACTAACAAGACAAACAAATCGCCTCTTGGTTCACAAAGAGATACAAGATGGAGCTCAAAGGGATAATGTATTTGACTCAAAGATAACTGATATATCACATGAAGTGAATGAATGTAGAATATGAATAAAGGTCTTGATTAATGATCCATGGAGATGGATGGAGGAATGCCCTAAGGTAGGAATAATAAATAAGTATGCTCGCGGAGGATTTGATCCCTCGTGCCTACGCATTCTCATCGTACAATGAGAAAGTCAGAGCAATCGTAGTTCGTGGAACCACGAGAATAGAGAGAGATAGAAAGTGATGAAAAGTATAATGTGTACCAATAGAATGGTATCAAGGGAACCCACAAATGGACATAACTTGGTATCAAAGAGAAAGGTGGTGTTTAAACCCAAAAGACTGAATTAAATGTTTGGAGACGATCCAAACAACTCCCGATTCACAAGACGGACTGTCGCTATATCGTCCTAAAAGGGTATATGCGGGGCCCAAGGGAAAGTATTTTTATGTACAAGGAACAATATATCACAGGCTGGGGAATAAACATTTCGAGATCAAAGAAGAATAGTATCTTGGATCCATGAAATAGATAGGCTCTGAATCGAAGAGCAAGGTGATGTTTAAACCCAAAAGACTAAATTAAATGTTTGGAGATGACCCAAACAACTCTCAATTAATGAGGTGGACTGCCGCTATATCGTCCTAAAAGGATGTACAAGGAGTCCAAGGAGAAGTATATTTGATCTCAAAAAGATGGTATTAATTGAATGAGTGAAGAATGATGGATTAGTAAATAAGGTAGCTCGCGAAGAATCTGGATTCTCCTGCCTACGTATCCTTATAGTGCAATAAGGAAATCAGAGCTTTCGTAGTTCAACCCACTAAGGATGAAGGCAAGATGATTTGAGGAAGCAAGATGAGATAATAAATTGATTGAAAGAGTGGAATAGATCTGATAGTTATTGATAAGAATCGCACTAAAGTCTATGAATAAAGGTGGATACGATGAGCAATGGGCCAAACGTCCCACACCCAAAGATACTAGAATAAGTGTAGGAAAGCTTCAGTCTCATTCTTTCTTAACTACTTAAGGCTCGTGGCATGTAATCCTCATCTTAACTTTCAAGTCGTTGGAGGAGAATCTTTGTTGTTGTTTCTTGTAATGATGAAGACCTTATCAATCGTTCGATTAGAGTTGCACTAAAGTCTATGAATGGAGATGAATATAATGAGAAACTGGGTCAAGCGTCCCGTACCCAAAGATATTCAGAATGGGGGTAGGAATTCTCCAGTCCCATTCCTTTTCCATTTCTTAAGGCTCGTGTCGTACAACTTGAATCATGATTGATAAATTGTTGATGTAGTCCTTTGCTTGTTGCATTACTTTGTTAGGAGGAAGACTTGCAAATCGTATGATTTAAATTGTGCTAAAGTTTATGAATAGAGGTGAATACAATGAGCACTTGGTCATTTGTCCCATACCCAAAGATATTCAGTATGGAGGTAGGAGTTCTCCAGTCTCATTCCTTCTCTATTACTTAAGATTCATGCCACACAATCCTAATTTTGATTTAACAAGCTTTTGAAGATGTCACCTTTTATGTAGTTTGTTATATCCACTGCTTGATATGACCGAGGATGCCTTGAGAGCCTGACTTGAGGCTTCAAGCTCCATAGCTTATGAAAAAAGTCTTATTAAGTGACCAAGAGACTTTTGATCACTTGAATAGACTGTGGGATTATACATGATCAAAAGATTTAGTTAATCAAAATTGCTTTTGATCAACTTGAATCAAAGGATTTGAATTATATTGAAATATATGGTTAACCCAATCTAAAGGTGTACAAACCCTAAGCTAAGAGATCATGCAATTATTCATGAGAATATCATATTAAAAGGTCCTAAAGTTATTAATCTAATTACTTGATCAAAGTATATATAAAAGATAAAGAAGTGAATGGAATGTTATATATTTCTTATTACTTTCTGTCAGTATAAATACAAATTTATAAAGCCTAATTTTGGAATGAATCAAGGTAATCAAATCTCCTCATGATTCTCCTCTAACCATACGCCGGTCTTTAGCCTAAAGAATAGGGATTTACAATTCTAAATAATTAGAGGAATTAAGACTAATTATTAGTATTGATATCCTCCCGCAAGTTGTATAATCTGGAAGAGATATGCAACTTGGACAATAACGACTCAAACCGAGGACGAAGTAGAGGCTTTGTTAAAATATCGGCAAGCTGATCATCTATAGACACGAATGACACCCGAAATTTGCCATTTTGAACATTTTCTCGGACAAAATGGTAGGCTAGGGCTATATGTTTCATCCGAGAGTGGAAGACAAGATTAACACTTAGATTTGTGGCTCCGAGATTGTCACAATAGATAACCGGATTGGTTGATGGTGTGTAACCAAGTTCCGTGAACAAAGAAAATACCCAAAGTAGCTCACTAGCTGTGTCAGCTAAGGATTTATACTCTGCCTCTATTGAAGATAGAGAAACAGAACGTTGCTTGCGAGAGCTCCAAGAGATGGGTGTGCTTCCAAGGTACAACAAGTAACCAGTGGTTGAGACATAATCATTCTTGTCACCTGCCCAATCCGCATCCGAATAGGCATGAAAGGTCAGCGGGGCAGCCGCGGAGATGAAGACTCCTTTGTCACAAGTGCCTGCCAAGTATCTAAGCACTCTTTTGAGTGTAGACCAATGTGTCGTTCGTGGGTTTTGCATGAACTGTGCAAGTTTGTTGGTGCTGAAGGCGATGTCTGGGCGTGTAAGACTCAAGTATTGAAGAGTTCCAACGAGTGTTCTGTACTCAGTTGGGGAAGGCAATAGATCACCTGAATCCTTGAGTAATGGAGCACTCGCAGACAGGGGAGTGGATGATGGTTTTGTATTTTCCATGCCTGATTTGTGTAGCAGATCAGTGACATATTTCCTTTGTGAAAGAAACATACCTGCAGCGGATGGAATTACTTCAACACCCAAGAAATAGCTGAGACAACCAAGGTCTTTCAGTGAAAAACGAGCAGCAAGTGTGGCAATTATTTTGGACAGCGCCGCAGAGGAACTCTCAGTGACAATGATATCATCAACATATACCAATAAGTACACTGTAACTCCCTGTTTGTGGTATATGAATAAAGATGCATCTGCTGTCGAATTGATGAAGCCAAAGGAGAGCAAGAATACTCTAAGCTCCGTATACCAGGCACAAGGTGCTTGTTTTAGCCCGTAGAGTGCCTTTTTAAGACGACATACATGATCAGGGAAGTTTTTGTTGACAAAACCTGGTGGTTGTATCATGAAGACTTCATCGTTGAGCATCCCTTGAAGGAACACATTATTGACATCAAGCTGACGTATTGACCATCCTTGGCGAACGACAAGTGTTAGGACAACACGAATGGTTACCGGTTTAACTACTGGGCTGAATGTTTCCGTATAGTCCCAACCAGGGCATTGATGAAACCCTTTGGCGACTAACCGAGCCTTGTAGCGATCAATTGATCCATCCGGATTCCGTTTGATGCGAAAAACCCATTTACAACCAACTAAATTTTGAGTAGAGGACCGACTAACAAGATCCCAGGTGTTGTTGTGGTGTAGGGCATCAAACTTAGCTTGCATGGCGGAGCGCCAATCAAGATCACGAAGAGCCTGAGTGATGGTGTTGGGTTCTATAGGAGCGGAATGTTGGAGATGGAGATTGAGCTTTTTAACCGGTTTGACAATGTTGTTTTTAGACCGGGTGATGATCCCGCCGCCAATGGGTTGGGATGATGGGGTAGGAGGGGGGATTGAGTGGTGGTGGTGGTGGGTTCGTTTGAGGTTGAGGTTTGAGCCATATCTGGAGAGTGAGTGATGGATGGAGAGGAAGGGGTAGTGGGTAAATCTTCTTGTGAGTTTATAGTGGTGCTCACCATGGGTTGGTGTGTAGGAGGTAAAATGGATAGTTGAAGTGGGCCTGGTTGATGCTCTGTACTTGGATTGGATCGAGTGACTAGAGACCCGAATGGAAATTCAGATTCAACAAAATTCACATGGCGAGAAGTGTAAATCCTTCTTATTAAGGGATCAAGACACAAGTACGCATGTTGATCAGCCGAGTAACCTACAAACACACACATAACAGACTTTGACGCAAGTTTATGGTTAGCATATGGTTTAATCCAAGGAAAACATAAACATCCAAAACATTTTAACTTATGTAATCCGGGATAATGTTAAGTAGTTTGGAGTAGGGTGATTGATACCCAAGAATTGGTGTTGGGAGAAGATTTATTAGGTACGCTGCGGTGGTCATGGCGCGAGGCCAATAGGTGAGGGGCATACCTAAGTGGTGAAGAAGAGACAGACCGGTTTCAGCAATGTGCCGATTCTGGTGTTCTGAGATACCATTGTGTTCAGGAGTATGAGGTGGGGTGGTGTGATGACTTATACCATGAGTGCTTAGAAAAGGACGAAGACCAATATATTCACCACCATTATCTGTGTATAAGATTTTGATTTTGTGGTGGTAGAAATTTTCAACAAGTGATTTGAATTTGGGAAATATAGTTTACACATCAGATTTGTGTTTCATTGGATAAAGCCAGATATAACGAGTAAAATGATCAACAAATATGCAATAGTAGCGAAGACCATCAATTGATAAAATGGGAGAAGTCCATACATCCGAAAAAATTGTTTATAATGGATAAGAGGATTTAAGAGTGGATTCATGAAAAGGAAGTTTATGACTTTTGCTAATTTGGCATGAGTTACAATCGGATTGCTGGAATTTATTTGAACCCAAAAGAAAATGCTGCTGGAGAAATTTGAAAATGGAAGATGAAGGGTGGCCAAGCCGATGGTGCCATGATGCAGGGGAATCCTTGCGGAGAGTGTGAACGGATGGTGAGATGGTAGGCCAAAGGTAAAGTCCATCCACACATGAGCCTTTATGGGTTGTTTGACCCGTCTGTAAATCCTTCACATAAAAAGAATTGGGCAGGAAAACAATAGCAGAGTTAGTTTGTTGGGTAAGTTTAGAGACATAGAGGACTTTTTGTTTCATGGAAGGAACACATAGAATATTAGACAGGGATAAGTCATTAAGTAAAAGTGTTACAGAGTGAGAGATGTTTAAACCTGAACCGTTACCCATAAACAGCGAGCCAGGACCAGTGTATGGATGATGTAGTGCCAGATTTGCAAGGTCATTGGTGACGTGGTGTGTTGCTCCACTGTCAACTAGAAAACCAGTCTGAGATGGGCCAGCAGTTGCAGCATTGACATGAGCTTGTCCAGTGTGAGCTGAAGAAGAATCCCGAGGTGGTGGCGGGACACCGGGATGTTGCTGCCTGAAGGTGTGGCACTGAGCAAGAACATGTCCTTTGACATTACACCACTGACAGCGGCCTAGAAAGGGTTTGCGATTGCCAAGGCGTTGATTGGGTTGTGGAAAGAATTGCCCAGATCGAGTCCTGTTGTTGAAGTTGGGCCGTGCCTGAGCATGTAGCGCTGTTAGTGAAGCGGAGGTCTGGCTCTGAGCAGCAACAATGGATAGCTCTTGAATAAGAAGTTTTCCAAGAAGGTCATCAAAGGTGATTGGGCTGTCCCTTGCATTCATGCCGTCGATGACCGCTTTGTAACCGTCGTCGAGACCTCGCAAGACATAATCAGTCATGTCTTCTACGGAGACAGGAGATCCAAGTGATGCAAGAAGATCTGCTGTTTGCTTCAGAGAATGCATATAGGTTGTTATGGATTGGGTACCTTTGGAAGCTGTACGGAGACGCTCCTTTAGTTGCTTGAGGTGGCTGCGAGATGCTTTGGCATAGGTGTTCTTGAGAAGAATCCAAAGATCATGCGAGGTCTTTGTCTGAGACACCAGGGAGGCAACTTCGTTAGAGAGAGTGGTGTGAAGGGCACCATAGATGAGGCGATCCTGTCGACGCCATGTCTGAAAAGCAGGATTGAGGGTAGTCACTAGAGGCGTTGCAGTGGTGGTGATTGAATCCGGCGGCGCGGGGAAGGATCCATTTGGATATTTGAGAAGATCATAACCATCAAGGAAGGCTTCAACTTGAAGTTTCCAATTGAGATAATTTGTGGGAATAAGTTTGGTAACACTGCCAAGAGTGATACATGTAAAGGGTTTGGATGGTTCATAAGGGTTAGTCATGGTGAAGGTGCTATCGCTGGCCATTGGGAAACAAGGGTGGAAGCTAGGAACGACATCCTGAATTATAGAGAGGTGGCTGGATCGTTTCCAACTGATACCATATAAAAGATAAAGAAGTGAATGAAATGTTATATATTTGTTATTACTTTCTGTCAGTATAAATACAGATTTGTAAAGCCTAATTTTGGAATGAATCAAGGTAATCAAATCTCCTCATGATTCTCCTCTAACCATACGCTGGTCTTTAGCCTAAAGAATAGGGATTTACAATTCTAAATAATTACAGGAATTAAGACTAATTATTAGTATTGATAGTATATTTGATCAAATAATTAAATCAATCAAGGGAAATTAAGTCATGAATTAACAAAAGAATTAATTAAACATTTAATTAATTAATAACATGAACAAAAAAAGATTTATCAATTAATAAAATATAATTAACTAATACATTGATTTTACTTCTAGCATTTTGAATAATCACTAAAACTAAATTAAAAAGAAATTAATTTTAGCATTTTTACTAAATTAATATTAATGTTTATTTCCAGCTAAGCTATTGCATTGTATTTATTTTCTAAACTAAGTAACTAATTATATTTTTCTAACTAAAGCTAGCTAATTGTATATTAATTAAAGCAACTAATTATATATTAGACTATATTATAAAAAAAACTAAAGCAAACTAATGGCTATTATATATCATTTAACTGAAGCTACTATCTATATATTTTTTACTAAGTAATATGAAGAAATCAAATATGATATAATGAATGACATGCGATATCCCTTATACAGTACCAACATTAGTACCAACATTAGCGACATCATCATCAAGGACTTCCGTTAGTGGCTGTTGTAGTAGTATTGAATCAATTATAACATTAATTATGATTACTATTGATACCAATATATATTTTACTATCAGTAGCAACATGAAACATTTAATCTAATGAAAACACGAGTATCTATATAATATAATGATAGTAACTATATAATATAATATAAAGTAAGATGTGGTATTATTAAGTATAATTATTATAATATAGCTATAATATAATATACATAAGAGATTAGTAGAAAAAAATGGGATAAGAAAATAGAAGGTAGCAGTAGCAGCATACACTCAAGCGATAAAAAAAAAATATTAACTTTAATAAATTTTTGATAACGATTAACGGAATCGAATTAGACAAGTTAATATATCATTGGAATCATAATTTCGCAAAGAAATAAAATATATAGTGCAAATTGTGAAGTGAGCTACGAATTATATCGAAAAAAGTAAAAAGTGAGCAAAAAAATCGATTAAAGAATGGATCGGTTCGACTAAAATATACATCGGAATGAAAAACTAATTATATATTCACGATCAGCGCAAAAAATCAATTCAAATGGTATATTCACATGTTAATAATAGTTAAGAATTAAAGAATCACTATTTTCAAATTTATGTATCTTATGAAAAAATAAGTGTTTATCTAATAAGCAATTCCAAAATAGTAGCTTAAGTTAAATCAACCAACAAATATCCAAGAACTCATTGTAAGGGTGTGGAAGAGATATAAGATTATCGATGGAGTGGAGATTTGCTCTGGTTAATGTTGAAAATCGTAGCGCCGAAAAGAAATCCGGAAAACTTCAAGAATAAACTTCATTAATCCAATTAACTTTCAAGCTTTGATAATTATTCTTGATGATGAATGAATGTGCAAGATGAATCGTTAATATAAAATATTGATGAATAAGCTTGAATTGATGAATCTTGGATCATTATTGTTGATAAATCTTGATAAATTTTAGATGATGATTGTTGATAAATCTTGATAAACTTTAGATGATGATTGTTGCAGAAATTGTTGATTGATAATTATTGATGATAATGTAGAGATTTTGATGGCTAAGTTCCGCCATTTTAGAACTTCAATGTGAAGTTCTAAATGGTGATGATGATGAACTTTGGTGAGGGTGAGAGAGAAGAAGAATATTGAGAGAAAAATTGAGAGAGAATAGAAGAAAAATGGTGGAAAAATAATGGTTAATTATGAGTTTTCTAAGTTAGGTTAGTGATATTAGCTAAAGCCAAAATTATGAGAAATAACATGTTTACATAGAATTCTTAGGTGAATCATTACCCGTAGATTATGATCCAAGTAATTGGTTTATCAATGGTTAGAAATTAATTTAATTCTTAGTCGTGGATCATCAATTTCAACCATAGGATTCATTGTTAAGAGTGACTAGGATTGAGTGAAAAAAATGAAAGTTGAGATTTATGTTTGTTTAGAAGTTTTATGTTAGTTTGGAAGTTATGGTAGTTAAGGGTAATTAGGTAAATTAATGGCTTATGGAGAAATAGGTAGTTAAGGGTAGTTAAAGACCAATGGTGTTGGAGTTTAGCAAAAGTACCAAGTTAAGATGTAAGACAAAGAGTCACTAGTAATTAACTTGAATTTTCATGCATTTGCCTTGATTTTTCTATCACTTTTGGCTTAAATTTTGAGTGACTTAATCCATGATTTTTAGTACTTTTGAGAAGTGATATTTTAAAATAAATGAATGAAATCTTCCTTTTATTCCAACTTTGCCATTTTTCTTTGAATCCAAGCAAACCTCAGAAATAACCATGAATCTCAAATAAAGAGATGATTCCCACCATAAGTAATACGGGAAATAAACCCGAATAATTATCAAATAATATCCACCTCAAAAATCCACTTAAACCGATTAAATCTATTATCATCAAACCTTTGACATACATTTGTTAGCATATGCAAATGTCGATGAATGCATGATCAAATAGAAAGAAAGTATGCAAATGAACAAAACCATAAGCTAGGACAATTGAATAAAAAAAGTAGGAAAAATTTAGGGGTATGACAGATATTAGTAGCCTTACTCGGTCATTCGAGTATTTGTCGTCCTTCCAAAATACATTAAGTCTTATTTAAATCCTTTTGCAATTAAGGGTGAAAAGAGAGATGGTCTATATTCCTCTTTTCGGGTACTTGGATACGAGTAGTCTTATTTGGTCATTCGAGTAATCGTCATACAACAAAATACTCAACCAATCAAACTTGTTCTCCGCCCTTGCGCGACCTCAAAAATATTTTCAGAAACGAGTATACTTTATCCATATTGATGTGAAACAAACAAAGACTTTAGTGGTTCTCTTTTAGTAGAACTACATAGCCTTGAGTTCTCCATAGCACCTGGAGATCCGTAAGACCAGGATTGAGAAATTTTGTTGGACACATTAATATTAAAAAACACTCATTTAATAAAAAAATTGTTTTCCTTTTTTTTCTCACTCAGTAAGTAGAAGAAAACAATTAACATCACACTAACACTCTATCACAAATTTAACTAATTGATTCCCGTTGAGTACAACGGACGTGAGGGGTGTTAATACCTTCCCCTTATGATCGGTTGAACAAGATCAAACTAACTGAAATGCGACTGGAAAAATAGTCAAAAAATCAAAATGAGCACTCCAGGTTAAACTATGCGAAACGTAGGTTAAAAAAACTGACGTCTGCAAACTCAATTTTAAATTTTTTGCCCGCTAATTCAACGTATGGTTGAGAAACGATTCAACCGTTCCTATAGATCCGAAAAATTATTTCGAGCAAAATTTCAAGTGTTATGCAAAATAAATTTATGATGTAATGAGTATAAAATGCAAACGTCTTGTAAATGCATTGAATTGCTGACTGAAATCATGAACAAACAATCAGATGCAAATGAATCACCCTTGGACCATTTACATTTGATTCTCCATTACAATTAAAACTCTACAAAGATTTAGATGGCGACGATACTCTTGATTGTCACCCTCCGTATCTCTAAAAACACGATGCAATGGAAATAAATGATGCACTGAGATTGAGAAGTAAACTCTTTTGACTTCTCAATCAACAAATGACTGAATAAATGTCATCAAGATTAGATAAAATGCCAGAACTCCTGACTTTTCATCTAACCCCTGTTGAATGCTTTTAACTGATGAAATGCACGACAAAATGGATAGATTATGCTATGCTGATGTGAGTGGAAAACTCGGGGTAAAATTTAGGGGATGACACCTTTCAAATCTGATCAAGTTGCGAGTGGCATAGGGAGCTTGCAGAAGGAATTAACATAAAACGGATGCAGAACACAAGAAAACCAAAGTAAGATTATTGAAATTTAAGGATAGGCAACTGATTCCAGCCGTCAACATTCAATTTATTCTATAACATTTCATCAACATCAATTTGTTTCTCTAACAACTTAGTATTAACAATCCCTAACAAGCCAACTTCAAACCGGATTCCACTAATTCAAACCCAGTGCTAACATAAAAGCACTTCAATAATTGACAAGTTAATGGCTCTTTTTGTTAACTATTTCTTTTCCACATCAAAGGTTAGCTAGTTCAGTTTAATTAAGAAACAATAAACCTAACTAAACATTCCATAACAGTTAACAATCCCTTTCCTTAATTCTAAATGTCAATATGAATTAACTAACTTTCTCACTTCATAAATGAGTTTCATTAACTGTCCAGATAACTCATTAATAGAAGTTATTAACATAGTTATTCACCCCTAACAACTTTGCTCTTATAAATTTAACAGCAAGTTCACATTTCCCTAACACCTAACCGAGCTACCCGATTATGTTATACTATCAAACCTTTATAATATCCATTCTCCTCTTAAATCACAAAGGAGATAATTATCATCCATCACCATCTTCATCCATCACCATTTTCACCAAACCAACCTTTAATTATTCTATAACCTGTGTTCGAATTTCTGACCAAACCCTCACAAAAGCTCTTTCGAAATACTCCTTAGAGCTTCACTTTGAAGCTTCAATGGAGTAGAGCTCAGCCATATCATAATCACAATCTCTCACAAAGAAATATCAGAATTATCACTCTCTGTGAATTGAATCACTCTCACTCTCAATCGAAGTTCTCTATCTCAACCACTCTGTATCACTCACGCCATCAACAACCACAAAATCATTACACAATTGCATATAATCATTGAATCATAACTCATCAATCTTACACAAAATCTCATAATCCTCGCTCCTTGAGAATTTCATCCTCTCAATCTTAACTCTCTACATTATGCTCCCATCCTCTTGATCTCACACAACCTCTACAAGAAATTCGTCTACGGACTAAGGAGAGAGAATACGCAGAAGAAAACAACAGTGTAAAGGGAAAGGCGAATGGAATTACCTCTTGGAAGTATTCTAGATTCTTTTGCTTCATCATCATCTTCTCCACTACAACAATCACCGGGACACGCCTCCGTCTCGAAGGTTAACTTGATTCCATTTTCTTGCTTAAATCTCCTCGCCTCGATGTAGAGATTGCAATTGGGAGCCAAACCCCTAGGGTTTGGACTCCGATTGATGCTTTCCATCATTTGATTCTATTTTATAGTTCTAGGGTTCTTCCTCTGTTGGCGTCGATTTGGATTGGAGATGAGGTTTTAGTGAGGATAGACGAGGGATTGTGAATGAGGGAATTATGGTGAGTATTTTTATATAAACTTGGAGGGGTTTGGACCTCCGCTGCCGCCGAAGGTGATTTCTGATGCGACGGAGCTTGGACTTAGGCAAGGTTCAAGAAACGTGTTTGGAGCAATGGAAGAATGAAGTGGAGTCAATTATGAGCTTACTTCTCTCTTACTTTGGCCATGTGATTGGGCTTCAGGCCCATTGGATCACTCTTTGCACCCTCTGTTTGCTACACAAACCTCCTCTTGAGATGATTCTACAAAGCTTTGGGCTTACTAGTACAAGCCCACACATATTACGACTCACAACCCACTGCTTGGCGCACACACACCCCTTCCTGAACAAAATTCCTATCGTTGGGCTTTTCAACTCAGGCCCATGCAAAATTGCTAACTGCACACTGTAAATCCAATATACACCCTGACCTTTCTATTATTTCTTTTAGTTTTATTTTTTGTTGTATATCTTTTTTTAAATATCTTTTGTTACATTTTCTTTACATGTTTAGATTTTAGATTTTGATTATTAATCCATTTTTGAAAAAAATGAGAAAAATAATGATGCACTATTAGTCATTAATCTTTAGGTTAATTTTCAATTTAAGAGGCTTTGTTATTTTTATTTCTTGATTAGTTTTAATTTTAGAAATTGATTTGCATGATGGTACTTTATTTTTGTCCTTAAGTTTTTCGACTTCATAAAAATTCATGTGCTTGTAATTCACAACTTGATCTTACCCCTGATTGATTAAATTGATCGAAGTGTTTTTTTGATCAACTAATGCTTTGACGTATGTCTGATTCCCCTGTCTAGTCAAGTGATCAAAAGTTTCTTGATCACTTGATAGGACTAGTCCTTTGTACTGACACTATATTGGACCTCACCTCAAGTCAAGGACTTCACATTCAAGTCAACACAAGTCATACAAGATACTGCAAACAGACAGGATTCTAAGACTGTGAAGACTGTGAATATCAAGCACAACAAAAGACTCTTCAAAACTTGATAGTTATGATAAGGATTGTACGTCACAAGTCTTAAGCAATGGAGAAGGATGAGAGGGATTTTTCATATCCTTGTTCTGCGTATCTTTGGGTACAAGGCGTAGGCCCTAGTTACCTCGAGTATTCTCCTTCATTCATAGGATTTGGTGCAATTTGAATCAAACAACTATCAATTCTCTTCTCCGCAAACAACACATCAACACTACCCTCAACATTACAACACTGCTTCATCAACCATACACTTGTCTCTTTTGACCAAACACATCTTCTTTTGCATCTATACATTCTTTGGGATAATCACCTCATGGTAAAAACCCATATCTGAACTACAATTTGTTGGCCACACCAATCATTGGTTATCGCCATACACCCTTTTTATAGGGCCACACCACTTATTGGTTACCACCACCCTTTTTGTCTAGGGCCACGCCACTTATTGGTTATTGCCACTTATTTTCTCTAGATCCACACAAATCATTGGTTATGCCACTTATTTTCTCTAGGGCCACACCATTTATTGGTTACTGCCATTTCTTTTCTCTAGGACCACCCCACTTATTGGTTACCGCCACTCTCATTTTTCCTCTTTGGCCATACCGTTTATTGGTTACCGTCATACTCTTTTATTTTGTTAGCCACACCAATAATTGGTTACCTCCGTACACTTTTTGGTTCAGACACACCACTCTTTATGGATTCAAATAATACACAGTGGTCCAAACAATAGTTCTATAACACCCAAGCAACACTGTCCTCATTGCACCATTTATTTTACACTTTCTATTCAAGCAATTTCTTTCCTTTTAATTCAATTTAATCAACTTTTTATTTTGTTTTATCATACAAGCCTTTTTCAAAACAATTTTCTTTCTTTTTATAAAAGAACTGTTATAATCCGTTCCTTAGCAGTCAGACTAAAAGATTGGAGCATCCGAACTAGGACAAATTCAGCTAATGTCTACACACTTCTAGGATACTATTATAATTGTGCTCTAAAATCAACCAACACATCCGTATTTTCTACTATGAACTACGAAGCTCTGATTCCCTTATTGCACTATGAGAATATGTAAGCACGAGGGTTTGAATCCTTGGCGAGCACACTAATTTAAAACCTTTTTTTATTTTTTATTTTTCAAGTAATCTTTAGATAATAACACCCATTAGAGCAAAGAACAATCAAAATGGTTCCTATTGATTACAACGAATGTGAGGGGTGCTAATACCTTCCTCTTGCATAACCGACTTCCTTACCCATTTTCTCTATCCCTGGGTTTTATCGATATTTTCCCTTTCCTTTTGAAATAAATAAAGTTTGGTGGCGACTATGTTATATCTTCGAGCGTGCGATGCACTCTGGTATTTTTCACGGTGCAATAGCATGTTGCAAGGACCCTAGGCACAACTATCATTACACCCACCTCAATCTAACTTATTCCACTTCCAAGTTTCATAGCAACATCTGTCTGATCATCCTATGGTGTGGTTAATTAGACTCAAAGGGAAACATTCAGTGGAATAATTCATAGAGACTTATCTTTATCTCATAGTCCTCTATGTTAGCTTCCTAACACATCCATTCTCGTATCAAATGAAATTACCATTCCCGTTTTAGGGTGGAAAGAGGAAAAGAAGTCATAAACATACATAAGGAAACGCAAGTATAATCTATTCACCAAAGGAAAACATATAAATAAGCATCATAAATCATAATCATTAGATAGAGCTTTATACAAGCTTTCCAACGTATCCCCTCGCGTCTCATTTCGAGTTACAAAACTCAATTTACGTTACAAATAGTGCAGAAGGAAAAAACATACAACTGTCAGCTGCGCTGAGCATCGAAAAGTGGGGCTAAGCGCCACCAATGCTAGAAGTTACAGTTTTAAGTAATCAAAGACACGCTGAGCGCCCCGTGTTGGGTTAAGCATAAAAACCAAAAAATTCAACTTTCGAAACACCCCAAAACAAAATTTGACCCTAAATCTCATGATTTTTACACCCTAAAGCATCAATAAACATGTAGAACACAAGAGCAACAACAACAACAACGTTTTTCCTTCATATATTCTGATAACATCAACACAAACTCCAACAAGCATAAACAACATCAACCAACAAATAGAGGTCAAGGAATAGTACATAGAAGCATGTAAATCAACAAGAACATCATGTATTAGCAAACACACATAAACCTTAACCTCATTCTCATGAAATTCTCCCCAATTGATAATGTAGCACCTCAAATTTGCACCTCCCATTTTGTACATTCATTTTCATGTTAGGTCATTAACATTAGCATTGTCCATTGCCCAAGTGCAAGTCAATAGTCAAGACTGGTCAGGAGATCCAGTTGTGCAAGCAAGCAAGTGCAATTCCTATTGAAGCAAAGCCCTAGGGCTGGTTTAATGAGTTCATATGATTCAAGGATCATCTTGAAGTAATTTGACCAAAGATTGGATGATCAAAGCTCAGCAGTCATTGCACAATTCATCTGAAACCCTAGAAAGTCAACCAAAGTCAACTGTGCATGAAATCATGGATTTGAAGGTGGGAGATGGTTAGAAAGGCCTCATTCATGTCCATAAAAGTCTCATTTGACATTTCAAACATCAACAATGAAGAATTTGAGGTCAGATGAAAAGTTTCCAAAAATAGTAAGTGACCTGTAATTGGAAATTGCCAAAAATGGAAAGGTCTTCTCCTCAAGTTTACATCATCACGAAAGCTTCAAATGAAATTTTGTCCAACATGAAAGTTAAATATCTTGCTCTCACCTTTCCAAAAAATCTAAGAACATGAATTTCTCATGTGTGGTTGAGAAATTATGGATCAATCATTGTCAAGCAAATTTGAAGTTCAAAAGGGGATAACTTTCACACCACAAGGCCAAATGGAGTGGGATTTTTTGCAACATTCCTATTTTGACATGAGCTATCCAAAACATACATCAAAAACCATGCATTTCCATTACAAAAAATTTGGATTTTTCATTTGAAATTTGGAGGGAAAATAACAATTTGAAAAATATGCATTGGCTTTACATTCTTTCACTTGCATTTGCTTCCTACCAACATTTGAAGTGAATTAGCTCATCAAATCGTGTACTGTAGCATGCATTTCATGCATATGAGGTGAATTGACCAAATTTGCATTACACTTGCATTTTCATTAATCACTTGCATTTGGCTAATTGGGATTAAGAGTTTGATTAACAGTACATATATATTGCAAATCATAATAGAAAATGGGGTTAACACATCAAAATCTCAGATCTAGATCCATTTTGCATTTTTTCACAAACCTTTTCTCTCAACTTTTCATCCAAATTTTGCACAAACCTTGCATTGTTCTTCATTGATTCACCATCCACAAGTGTAATTGGACCTTTTGGAAGCAAGGATTCATCATTTTCGAGCAGAATTTGGAACTGTTGGAGCTTAGCATCATTCATGGCAGTTGCGGATTTGAGCTACATCAAACACAATTGAGCCTCGATTCTTCATTCATTCACTCACATAAGCATTGAAGAACATCTGTTTGGACCTTACAGGACTTAAAACAAGCAAATTCAGTTCTGCATCTCAATTAAGGTCAGGATTCGAGTTTCTCAATTCATGAAATCATGATATGCTTTTGGTAGATCTTTGAATCTAGAGTAGTCTGAGCTTTGTAGCATTGAATTTCATCCAGAAACAAGGAAGTTATTGTGATTCAAAGTTTAGCATGTGAATCTTATCTTGCTCGATCCAGGCGTTTTAGTGAGAGTTAGGACAAATCGAGTTTAGATTAGTGATGTGCGTGCTAAGACGAGTGCAATGGTATATTGGTTGTCCATTTCTGAGATATTTGTTCATAACCTGGAAATTTGTTGATGAACACGTATGAATGCGTTAGGTTTTCATCTCCAGATGCGTGCTAGATCTTTGCCTCGCCCGTTTGCATGTATTTTGATGTTAGCGCTCATGCATTGGCTGCATGGAGCCAGCGTGTCATTTTAATTGGTCACGAGCGTTTCCCTGTGCCACATCACCTTTAATGAAACGCGGCGTTTCAGTGATAAGGCGCCAAGTTTAAATTGCAACATGGTTCGAGTCCGGGCGCAAGCAAATCCAATTAGGCCATGTGCATTTTATTTCATCCATGTTCATGCTAGTTCTTCACATGCTTTTTAATTTTTTCTTCATTCAAAAATCCATAACTCCTTGATTAATTGTCCAAATGAGATGAGGTTTTTTGCACTTTGTTCCTTGCCATGTCTACTATTTTTTGATGATTTTTCCAGAAATTGTGCACGTATGCATTTTAATTTTGGCTAGGAATTGTGTGTACATGTGTTTTCTTGACATGCCTTGCCATTTTGATTGTGAAATGATGAGATTTTATCCAACACTCTTGAAATTTTGTGTGCTTAAAATAGACATCCTAATGGTCATTTTGGTATAGAGTTTGCATTTTTCATATTTCTGGTTGTGGAGTTATGGTCTGTTGAATGTAGGTGTGACAATTTGTGTCACACCATTGCTTGCTTGACTTTCTGATTTTGTTTGCCATGCCATTTCAATGCCAATTAATCTGATTTTTTGCATGTTGATTCTTCTGGATGTTAAGTTTGATCATGAAGTTTTGTGGATTTTTTGACTGCATTTCCAATTTGTTTGAGATTTTCCTTGCTGATTGGTCATGTTTGGACTTTTGATGAGTCATGAACTTAGATGATTTGTGAAATGCTGGTTGTGTATCCTATGAGCTTGAAATTTTGCACATAGATTCTAGACTCTTTGAAGTTTATTGTGGCTTTGGTTTGATACATTTATCATGTGTGGATTCTGTTTTATGATTATGTGAAGTTGATGTATGAAATTGTGCTTCCTTTGAGCTTGTTTTGCCTTGCCTTGCCTTAGGGAATTTAATTGACATGCTTCCACTTGTCCAAATGACTTGATTTTTGGTATGATGACCATGTGATGAATGTTGTTTAGCCATGAATTTTCTTGAGATTTATTGAGTTATGTTTGAGTTGATGTGGGTTGATTCATTCTGTTTGCTTCAATGAGCTTTGAGCTTGCATGCTTTGCCTTCTTTGACTTGTGAAATGAAATTGGTTGATGATATGGATATGAGACCACTTGGATATGGTTCTCAATTGATTAAGCTTGATTCATGCCAATTTTCATGTTCTGTTTTGAATTGTTCCTCCCCCTTTGACCCTAGGCCTTGTCCTAGTGGTTTGCTTCTCATGTTTGAGCTTGGTTTGCAGGTTAAGAAGCATATGGCTATAAGGGAATTGATGCACATTGCTTGAGTTGACTATTTGGTTTATCTTGACTAATTTTGAATTGTTTTGTAGGTGGCTTTTAGCTCCTTTGAGCTTGTGCTTTGCTTTGATGCATTGCTTGTTGTCTGTTTGTACAGTTAACTGTTGACTTCTAATCTGTCTGTTTGACTTTTGTTTGAGTTGTATACTGATTATGTTGGATTGTTTTCAGGTACCTTAGTTGCTATAGTTCATTGTGAACTTGCTTTTGCTCTGCTTGATAGCTTAAGCATTGAGGTATAACTTCTCTGACTTCATGTAGTCTGGAAGACCTGTCCTGTTACTTGGGAAGGCACCTGTCTGAAGTCCTCCTTAAGAGGCAATGCTTGTGTTTGTTTATGTTTGTGCCAAGCAGGAAAAGACCTCTAAGAGGCAATTGGCAGAACCCAAGAGATGTGCAATCCATCTCCTGCTATTCAGTTGAGTCATTCCTTTGCTCACACACCTTGTGTTGATGCATTGTGGATATTAACCCAAAATCCTTGTACAGTTGTGTCAGTCATATGTGTAGAAGGGTTCCAACTTTCTGAACCCACACATTCATTTGTCCGAAGCTCTCCCAGGCCGGGGATAATAGCTGTGAGGCACACCCCTCACTTCCCATTTCATCTGCTTCACCCTAACTCTCAATGTTAGGGTTAAGAGCTAACATCACCCGATTACAGTTGGCTTGTGTTTCACAGCCTAACCCTTGTATGAGCCCACTTTGTGTGTATATAGTGTGTGCTATTTGTGATTGTTTGCTTTGCCTGTGCTGATTAGGATAGCTTGCTCCCTGTGCAAGTTAGCTAGAAACCTTAATTTAGGGATGATATGCATGATAACATCTAGGCTCGAGTCGCAGTCTCCCTAGTTGTGTCTCCCTTTGTATCTGGTTAGGCTAGTCCTTTTTCCCTGCGTAGGGGAACTACGTCGCCCTAATCCTCATACCAGATGAGGTACGTAGGCAGGAGATGAGCTGATCTCTCCGGGCGCCCTTTTGTTTTGTCTTTGTGTGTGTTAGGAGATGGACGTAAGACCAGCGATTGGCATTCCGTATCCTCTTGTTGTGTGCTTGGAGTCCGATGTAAGCCCAGCGATTGGCATTTGGTTTCCAGTGTGCGTATGTTTGGTTCGGAGTCTGATGTAAGTCCAGCGATTGGCATTCGGTTTCCAGGTTTTCCTGTTTTGTGTGGAGTCTGACGTAAGTCCAGCGATTGGCAGTCGGTTTCTTGTTGTGGTGTTTGTTTTGTTTGGCGTGCGTTAGCCGAGCTACGAGTGCTCTGATTCTTCTTTAGTCCGAGAAGATACGTATGCATAGGATGCGACATCCTAGCGAGCACGTTTTCCCCTAGTCCGAACTACGTCGACTCTGATGTCTATGCTTGATAGACTACGTAGGCCCAGGATGCGATATCCTGCCGAGTTAGTTTCTTTTGTTTTCCGTGTCTCTTTCAGCCAGTGTGTGTTTGTGTTTGAGCAGTGTTTTAGCAACCATATTCCTTCCTTTTGTGCGTGGATCCCGTCGAGTACGACGGATGCGCAGGGGTGCTAATACCTTCCCTTCGCATAACCGACTCCCGATCCCATTCTCTTTGGTCGCGAGACCATGTCTTTTCCAGGTTTACTTCGAGCGTTTCCTTTCCCTCTTTTGGGATAAATAATGCACGGTGGCGGCTCTGTTGTTTTGTTTTCCCGCCGGTTTTTCGCGTAATGCGACAGCTGGCGACTCTGCTGGGGACAAGAGAAGTTGACCTCTTGCTGGTCCATCTTCCCCAAGCGAGTCTCTCCTAGCGCTCTCTAGGTTAGGGTTTTGGTTGCTATTTGCTGCTTTATTTATTGCATTCATTTATTCATTGTTTGCATTTATGTTTGCATTACTGTTTGCATTCATTCATATTCACCTGTGCTGGCTGTGCTGTGTTTCTCTGTTTGGGGTGGGAGTTACTCGAGGTAAAAGGCCCAATACCCAGGCTATGAGTGAAATCTAGGAAACCTAGGAATAGAGTGATTCATGGGAAGCGGGTGGTATGCGCTACTTAGCGGAACATTGATATCACGAGCAGTTCAGACCCTGGTGGGATATTATCGTTACATACTTCGGGTGTGTATATGATGATATTCTGCGAAAGGTTATTTATGCTGCGTTTCTCTCGACCTTACCCTGGCCTAGATGACACCCGTGAGTGGGGAGGGAATGATCATTATTACAGGTACTGTTGCTGACTTGTTGGTGACTTGTTGGTGACTCTGGGTACTTATGGTGCCTTTGGTTCAGATGAACTTGTGGGTACTTACTTTTGTCACGCCGGAATTCTGTCCGTGATATCTATCAGCGGGTTCCGTTTATTTCGGATCCCCGGGTTAAATTTGAGAGTACTCGTTCAGAGGATCTGGTTGTCGTCCGTTCAGTGGATGTTCCTGTGATAATAATGATGTAACCTTCGGTTCCGTTTATTTCGGAACTCCCCAAGTTGGATTCATGGTGACTTATTCCCAGATGACTGTTATTGGTTCAAAGACTTAATGGGTCTTCAGATGACTTGGTGGCACAGTGACCTGCATTCATGCATTCACATCATTCTCATTTTGCATCCATCTGCATTAAACCCATGTCTATCCGTACTCAGGGTCCATTTTTTATGATTAAGATTCTGGTTGAGAGACATCCAGATGTCAGAATGTTATTGATAAAAAATTATCTGTCCCTGTGACGCTAGAATCAAAGGACAGAATATTCCTGGTACGGATAGACATTGCATGCGTGAGTCATACTAACCCATTTGCTGTTTTGTAGGTGTCAACCGGTGCGCATAGCTCTTCCGTTCAAATATCCTGCTAGGGTCAACGAATTCAAGATGATGGATCCACCCAGCACCGACATTATTGAACTGAAAGAGATAGTGAGGGAGTTGTTCATTGTTGTGCAAGGGCTGGCCTTGGGACAGAAAGCCATGGCTGAGAGATTGGAAAGGATTGAAGGCTGGATGATAAAGGAGAAAGTCCAGGGAAAGGCTCCGTCATCCGAAGTAGCAAATCCCTCTGGCACAGTAGCAAAGAAACCCTCTGGCAGTGGTCCGCTCAAAAAGGAGGTTGAATCAGGGGGTGTGGAGACAAAGAAAGAACGCGGTAAGGATCATTATCACCCTTACGCTACCGCTGTAACCACTCCTGTTGGTAATCCACCTGTACCACAGCAACAACCACCACCTCAACAGAAAGTATTGAAAGCTAAGAGCCAAGTCAAGAAGGGGAAGCCAGATCGTCAGTTCAAAAGGTTGAGGGATCTGGGGTTAGTCCGGCCAAGGATATTGATTCCCGTAGAACAGCAGCGGAGGCCTCCCAACTATGATGAGAATGCCAGGTGCGAATTCCATTCCGGGGCACCCGGACACCACATTGAGGGTTGTAGAGCTTTTAAGCATGTCATCCAAGATATGGTGGACTCTAAGACCATCAGCTTGGCACAGATAATGAATGGCGAGGTCAACGCCGTACCCAGGAAGGGTCCTATAAAAGTGAAGATGGTGAAAAAGGACAAGAGAGGAATGGGGGTGACTGAGGAGGATCAGTTAAAGGTTCCAATGTTTGTGGTCCCAAAACCTCTGATAAAGGATGGAGCTTTCCCTAGTGTTGATAATTGTTGTGCGGACGTCGCCACAGAAGGGTGTGTATTGAAGGGGGATACGACCCAGAGGATGAAGGAAGTGGAAATGGACAATGAAAAACTTGAAACACTAAGCCGAGCAGTTGAAACCGTCAAGGTGGAGAATGCCGTTGTTGTTGAGAAAGAGAAGAAGCTGTCCATTTCTTCTTATAAACAAGCCCTAGAGGTGGTGAAGAACTAAGAGGCCCAAGGCTGGGGCAGGATCATTGACATAGTGATAAAGGCAGACATGTTTGGGGTCGGGTATCAGCCGGATCAAGAGTCGTCTAGGCCAAACAGAGGACGTCGTCCACCGTACACCTTTGTCAGTGCAGGAATGCTGGATCCTGATCATGCCTGTTCAGTGGGTGAAGAGATCGACAGTGACCGCGAGCTCGAGTTGTGGATAAAGTCGTGCGTACCAGGAAACTGGAAGGCCTCCAAAATCACCACTGTCACTCATCCGGAAGTGTAGCATTTCTGGTTTTTAATTTTGTTTGCATGAAAGCCATACGTTTTGCCCGAAACGTAATGGTCCATTGTAAGGGCCACCTCATTATTTCATTTTGCAACATTTTGCATCAGTAATAAATGGATGTTTTTGTGATTAAAAGCGGTGTTCCCTGTTTTTCATTTATTTTTGCAGTTTTAAAAACAAAAATGGCAATGTTTTTCGTTTTTTCTTTTGAATTTGTCCCGTTCCAACCTCAAAAGTGACTATCCTCCTGATCTCATTGATAACAATTCGGTTACACCTCTGTATGACTTCGACAATCCGATCTATCATGCCGAAGAAGAAGGCGAAGAAGATTGTGATCTGCTGGAATTAGCCAGGTTGTTGAAATAAGAGGAGAAGGTGATTCAACCGCATGTGGAGCGATTCAAGATTGTTATTCTAGGTACCGCCGAGGTCAGAAAGAAAGTGAAAGTTAGGGTCGCTTCTGAGGCGAGTCGAGAGCAGAATAGTAGCCCTGTTGGAGGAGTGTCGATATCTTCGCCTGGTTGTATCAAGATACACCAGGGTGGAATACCAATGTTATGGGACACAAGCTACCATTAAGAGAAGATTGTCCTCCAGCGAAGTGTAAGGCGGTGCCGACAAAGGATGATAAGATGAGAATGTGTGTGGACTGCGGAGACGTGAATAGAGCTAGTTCGAAAGATAAATTCCCGGTACTTCACACTGATGTATTGGTTGATAGTACAACTCAATTCTCGATGTTTACCTTCATGGATGGCTTTTTGGCCAAAATCAAATGGAATTGTCGCCAGATGATAGGGAGTAAACGTTGTTCATCACACCAGAGAGTACCTTCTTGTTATAAGGTGAAGAAGAAGGTCGGTGCCACGTATCAAAGGTCAAGGGTAACTTTGTTTCATGATATGATTCATCGTGAAAGCGAACGCCATGTTGAGGACATGATGACAAAGTCCCAAACAGGAGAGGGGCATTCGGTAGACCGAGGCAAGTTGTTTGACCGGTTGAGATAACTCATACTGTTGAGTTCGAATCAGTGCACTTATGGGGTACTGTCCGATAAAAGGCTTATTGAGAGCGGATAAGAGGAATCGAGGTTGGTCCTGCTAAAAAAAAAAAAAAAAAAAGTAAAAAGAAAAGAGCAATACAAGAAACGCCTGAACCGAAACCAAACAAACAAACAAAAAAAAAAGAAAAGAGATCAAACGGTCAGGTAGGATAATGATTGCCAAGGGGCATTTGAAAAATAAAAAGAATAAGTTGCAGGAACCTCTGATTCTGATACCTCCCATGGAGAGACGGTCATTAATTATGTGCTTGACAGCCCTCGAGGGGTCTATGAGGTGTGTACTGGGGCAGCATGACGAGTCTGGTCGAAAAGAGCATGCAATTTACCTTAGCAAAAAGTTTATCGACTGTGAAACAATACACTCACTGCTCGAGAAAACTTGATGTACTTTGGCATAGGCTGCTCGCCGATTGAGACAGTATATGCTGGTTCATACCACTTTGTGGATGTCCAAGTTGGATCTGCTCAAGTATGTGCTTGAGAAGCTAGCATTGACCGGACGGGTTGCGAGAGGGCACATAATGTTGACTGAATACGATACTCAGTATACCTCTCAGAAAGGAATAAAAGGGGGAGTGTAATGTCTGATTATCTCGCCCAGCAACCCATTGAGGATTATCAACCGAGGAGGTTGGAGTTCCCTGATGAGGACATCTCGAGGTACTCAAATCGAAAGATTGTGAGGAACCGATCCCGAAGGAGGGGCCTGACCCTGAATCCGAACGGATTCTGATGTCTGATGGGGGAGGTTAATGTGAATGATTTAGTGTTTCCCAGATAACATTTGAATGCACCAACGACGGTGGTTGAGTACGAAGCTTGTAGCCCGGGTACCGAACCCCGATGTGTGCATCTACTGGGGCAACGCCTTTCTCACTCAGGTATGGAGTGGTTATCTACTGAAGTCTAGGTCCCATTGTGAAGAGCCCTGATGGATGAAATTGGAAAAGGCTGAATGGATAAGGACTCGGTATGGCGCATGGAGCCTGATTGAGGAAAAAAAGGTTGATAGTTAGTCATCACGGGGCAGTTGTACCCAGTGAATGAAGCTTGTTGTTGACTGAAAAGGGCGACCTCGCGGATATCATAAGAGGTGCGGTATTGAAAAGGATCCTTCCTCCTCAAGACGATCGTGGGGCAAATGGATAAACAGTTATGAATATCCATTCATGGTCAAGGAGGTTTTCTCTGACAGAGCCTTGTTGTTGACGACCACGGATGATGAAGATTCTCCATCCCCTGTGAATGCGGACGCAGTTAAAAGATACTTCGTAAAAGAGACCCGTTGGACAAAAAGAATAAAAGAGTCCAGGCAAAAGTAGGCATCCCGACGAACCAAAAGAGAAAAGAGAAAAGGTTCGGGCAAAAATTAGGGATAAAAATGAAAAGAATTTGTACACCCGGTAAGTCGAAAACCCGCAAGGGCGACTTGGGCAAAAAAGGGTATCCCGGTGGATCGAAAACCCGAAAGGGCGGTCCAGGCAAAAGAGGGAATGAAACGAACAACTGCGTCTAGCATGATCGTTTGCGCTTTGGATATGACTCGGCTAATCTCCGACAGAGATCGATCGGAAGCGTCTTGTTCAGAAAACAGAAAGTGCGGAAAGTCTTGAGGACATATGAGGTGTAACCGAGTTGGAACCCGATGAGATCACAGTTTCACGTTGCCATTAGGATAGGTTTTTCCTTTTGTGCACAATCACCTCTTTCCAGGGTTTGCTTCCTGTGTGTGTTGCTCGGTTCTGAGCCACCTTTTTTTTTCAGTCAATAAAATGCGTGTTCAGTCAAATAATTTTGTTTTTATTTTCATTGCCGCTTTGATTGCGAAAACATCCGTTTATTTTGATAAAGAATATTTGCATTTTGAAACATGGAAGTCCCTTCCGATGCATGCTTATAGGATTGAAATCTGGAAGTCTTATTCGGAAGTTTGAGTAACCTAGGTGTTGAAATATGGGGCACGCCTGGGGCACGCTTTTATCTAATGATCTCTTGTGTAGGTGTTGTTAGATATCCTCATTCACTGGCAGGTTGTGATATGAAGCCTTTTGAAAAAAGATCCCTGCAGAGCCCGACCAGGGGCAAGGGATAGACGAATAGTGAAAGGACGGTGAAGGATTACGACGACGATCCTGGAAGGTTAATCAAGAAGACTCTTCAAAGTCCGATGATTGGAAAGTTTGTATGAATCCCAGGAGTTCGGTCTCTGTGAAGTATGGAGGAGTCGGGAATACAAGGGGATGAATCAGAAAAGTCCAGACAAGTCTGAGAGTTCTCAAGAGTGGAAAGTCGACACTGTGGTTGGAAGATGAATGCCACTGTTCGACGAGTCGACAGGTGCTCCGTGTCAAAAAGGCAACTCTCCCCAGTGGGTCTGAAAGTATTATTTCCCTAGCCGATTCGAGATCGGTGTCTCCTCGGTGAGCCTGAAGGTTGCCACGTTCCCCAGTGGGAGTGTCAGTAGGCAGAATGTTTCTAAGGGTTGAGGACGGTTTCCCTGGCAGATATTTCCCTAAGCAAGTATGAGAGCTATCAGAGCTATGTTCTCCTACAGAGTCGTCGGTGGATAGTGCCTTCTATTCCCCAGCAGATTTAAGGATTGCTTATCCCCAGCAGGCCTGTAGTTGCCGTTTTCCCCAGTTGAGATCCCCACTGAGATTGGAAGGATGTTGTATCCCCAGCGGAGGTGTCGGCGGAGTTTATTCCCCAGCAGTCGGGTCTGAAGTATTGCTATCCCCAGCGTGGTCGTGAGCGCTCATCCCCAGCAGGGTTGTGGATGTCTTTCTCCAGCGTGGTTTGGAATATTACTTTCCCCACCAGAGTTTTGCTCTTCCTCAGCAGAGCGGTGTGTTATCCCCAACGGAGTTGCTTTCCCTAGCAGATCTCCCGAGCAGAGGTTTGTGGTGATAATTTTCCTCAGCAATTTCCCCGAGTGGATCAGGTCCGGTGAAGATTATCTCCAGCAGTTATCCCACCTGTGGATTGAACGAGTTTCCCCAGCGGAGTAGCATTTATTCCCCAAAGCAGAGTTTATCCTACATGTGGATTGGTTGGGTTTTCCCCAGCAAGTTGTTTGTTGATCCCCCAGCGGAGTCGTATTGATTGCTTCCCAAGCAGAGTCCCTGAGTGGATTGGAGCTGATGAAGGATGCCCCCTAGCAGAGTCTATCCTTTCCCTAGCAGTGGTGTTATTTCTCCAGCATGAGTGAGAAGTCGGTGCTACTCCCTGCAGAGTATTTCTCAGACAGAGTCTCCCCAAAGAGTTGGTGTATCTAACCAGTTGGCTCCCCAGTGGAGTTCATCATTTTGCATTTTGCATATAATGATCATTGCATCCTCAAAATCGCGTAGCATTTCCATTTCATATGGAGCATTACGCCATAGAAAAATTCAAACATATGCATTCATGTGTTAACCCAATCAGACCGTATCCCCGGCCGAGGCGGATCATTGTTCAAATAGCTGCACAACACAGTTGCTACAGTTGCTCCTGACAGTATCCAGGATTGATACCCCCCCAGAGAGGTTTATTTCCTCGTCCGTTGGTGAAAGGAAAGCTTGTTTTCTCCCCAGTGAGATCCCTAGCAAGTGTGTAACCTTGCCCTGACATATGTAGATGTCATCTTGTGATACTGGTCAATGTCATGTCAGCACCCGCGTGTGTTCTTTCTTTGGTGTCGGTCAACACCATCTTTCGGTGTACACATCGAGTCTTTCCCAGTCATTCGTTGATGTCTGGTCTTCTTTTGATGTTGGTCAACATCATCTTTCGATGTTCGTAATACCCTTATTCTTCCTCAGTAGAGTTACCTCTCCGTTGGTTTCGATAAACGTCGAGTGTTTCCTACGCGTCCGTTGACGTATAGTTGCTTGTTCCCCGCAGATCATTTGGTAATGCCTGATGATTCCCCACAGAGTCACCTCTCCGTTGGTTTCGATAAACGTCGAGTTTTTCCTAGTCGTCCGTTGGCGTCTAGTTGTACCCTTCCCCACAGGTCATCCGTTGATGTCCAGTTTACCTCTCCGTTGGTTTCGATAAACGTTGAGTTTTTTCTTGTCATCCCCAGTAGAGTTACCTCTCCGTTGGTTTCGGTAAACGTTGAGTTTTTCTCAGTCGTCCGTTGACGTCTGATTGTATATCCTATTCCCCAGTCATTCGTTAATGTCTGGTTGATTCCCAGACAAAATCCCCAGTAGAGTCGTCGGTGGACGTCCTATTCGGTTTTCGGTTGTTGTATCTCTTCCTTAGTGAAGTCTTCTCCTTCTCCGTTGGTGTCAATAAACGTCGAGCTTCTCCCGTTCGTCCGTTGACGTCTGGTCGAGTCTTCTCCTTCTCCGTTGGTGTCGATAAACGTCGAGCTTCTCCCATTCGTCCGTTGACGTCTGGTCGAGTCTTCCCAGTTCATCCGTTGATGTCTGGTTACCTCTCCGTTGGTTTCGGTAAACGTTGAGTTTTTCCCATGTCGTCCGTTGACGTCTGGTTGTATCCCTCGTCCAGTCATTCATTAATGTCTGGTTACCTCTCCGTTGGTTTCGGTAAACGTTGAGTTTTTCCCAATCGTCCGTTGACGTTTGGCTGTATCAGCTTTTTTCCAAGTGGCTTCTCCTTCTCCGTTGGTGTCGATAAACGTCGAGCTTCTCCCGTTCGTCCGTTGGCGTCTGGTCGAGTCTTCCCAGTTCATCCGTTGATGTCTGGTTACCTCTCCGTTGGTTTTGGTAAACGTTGAGTTTTTCCCATGTCGTCCGTTGACGTATGGGTGTATCTCTCCCAGTCATTCATTAATGTCTGGTTACCTCCCCGTTGGTTTCGATAAACGTCGAGTTTTTCCTAGTCGTCCATTGACGTCTAGTTGTGATTTCTGTTCCCATTCATCGTCTTTCGATGTTTGGATGTGGTTGTACCCTTGAGAGGAAAAACCAAAAATCCCCAGTAATAAATATCAGATCCTAGTGGACGTTTCCGTTGGTGGATCCCCGCATTGTGCAAATTTCTACGGTTCTACGGTATTCAATCCCTGTTTACCCTGAAAGTCTGACAGCCGTTGCTCTCATCCGTTCGGGTTCCCAGTTGATTTAATAGGGGCAGCTGTAGCACCTCAAATTTGCACCTCCCATTTTGTACATTCATTTTCATGTTAGGTCATTAACATTAGCATTGTCCATTGCCCAAGTGCAAGTCAATAGTCAAGACTGGTCAGGAGATCCAGTTGTGCAAGCAAGCAAGTGCAATTCCTATTGAAGCAAAGCCCTAGGGTTGGTTTAATGAGTTCATATGATTCAAGGATCATCTTGAAGTGATTTGACCAAAGATTGGATGATCAAAGCTCAGCAGTCATTGCACAATTCATCTGAAACCCTAGAAAGTCAACCAAAGTCAATTGTGCATGAAATCATGGATTTGAAGGTGGGAGATGGTTAGAAAGGCCTCATTCATGTCCATACAAGTCTCATTTGACATTTCAAACATCAACAATGAAGAATTTGAGGTCAGATGAAAAGTTTCCAAAAATAGTAAGTGACCTGTAATTGGAAATTGCCAAAAATGGAAAGGTCTTCTCCTCAAGTTTACATCATCAAGAAAGCTTCAAATGAAATTTTGTACAACATGAAAGTTGAAGATCTTGCTCTCACCTTTCCAAAAAGTCCAAGAACATGAATTTCTCATGTGTGGTTGAGAAATTATGGATCAATCATTGTCAAGCAAATTTGAAGTTCAAAAGGGGATAACTTTCACACCACAAGGCCAAATGGAGTGGGATTTTTTGCAACATTCCTATTTTGACATGAGCTATCCAAAACATACATCAAAAACCATGCATTTCCATTACAAAAAATTTGGATTTTTCATTTGAAATTTGGAGGGAAAATTCCAATTTGAAAAATATGCATTGGCTTTACATTCTTTCACTTGCATTTGCTTCCTACCAACATTTGAAGTGAATTAGCTCATCAAATCGTGTACTGTAGCATGCATTTCATGCATATGAGGTGAATTGACCAAATTTGCATTACACTTGCATTTTCATTAATCACTTGCATTTGGCTAATTGGGATTAAGAGTTTGATTAACAGTACATATATATTGCAAATCATAATAGAAAATGGGGTTAACACATCAAAATCTCAGATCTAGATCCATTTTGCATTTTTTCACAAACCTTTTCTCTCAACTTTTCATCCAAATTTTGCACAAACCTTGCATTGTTCTTCATTGATTCACCATCCACAAGTGTAATTGGACCTTTTGGAAGCAAGGATTCATCATTTTCGAGCAGAATTTGGAACTGTTGGAGCTTAGCATCATTCATGGCAGTTGCGGATTTGAGCTACATCAAGCACAATTGAGCCTCGATTCTTCATTCATTCACTCACATAAGCATTAAAGAACATCTGTTTGGACCTTACAGGACTTAAAACAAGCAAATTCAGTTCTGCATCTCAATTAAGGTCAGGATTCGAGTTTCTCAATTCATGAAATCATGATATGCTTTTGGTAGATCTTTGAATGTAGAGTAGTCTGAGCTTTGTAGCATTGAAATTCATCCAGAAACAAGGAAGTTATTGTGATTCAAAGTTTAGCATGTGAATCTTATCTTGCTCGATCCAGGCGTTTTAGTGAGAGTTAGGACAAATCGAGTTTAGATTAGTGATGTGCGTGCTAAGACGAGTGCAATGGTATATTGGTTGTCCATTTCTGAGATATTTGTTCATAACCTGGAAATTTGTTGATGAACACGTATGAATGCGTTAGGTTTTCATCTCCAGATGCGTGCTAGATCTTTGCCTCGCCCGTTTGCATGTATTTTGATGTTAGCGCTCATGCATTGGCTGCATGGAGCCAACGTGTCATTTTAATTGGTCACGAGCGTTTCCCTGTGCCACATCACCTTTAATGAAACGCGGCGTTTCAGTGATAAGGCGCCAAGTTTAAATTGCAACATGGTTCGAGTCCGGGCGCAAGCAAATCCAATTAGGCCATGTGCATTTTATTTCATCCATGTTCATGCTAGTTCTTCACATGCTTTTTAATTTTTTCTTCATTCAAAAATCCATAACTCCTTGATTAATTGTCCAAATGAGATGAGGTTTTTTGCACTTTGTTCCTTGCCATGTCTACTATTTTTTGATGATTTTTCCAGAAATTGTGCACGTATGGATTTTAATTTTGGCTAGGAATTGTGTGTACATGTGTTTTCTTGACATGCCTTGCCATTTTGATTGTGAAATGATGAGATTTTATCCAACACTCTTGAAATTTTGTGTGCTTAAAATAGACATCCTAATGGTCATTTTGGTATAGAGTTTGCATTTTTCATATTTCTGGTTGTGGAGTTATGGTCTGTTGAATGTAGGTGTGACAATTTGTGTCACACCATTGCTTGCTTGACTTTCTGATTTTGTTTGCCATGCCATTTCAATGCCAATTAATCTGATTTTTTGCATGTTGATTCTTCTGGATGTTAAGTTTGATCATGAAGTTTTGTGGATTTTTTGAGTGCATTTCCAATTTGTTTGAGATTTTCCTTGCTGATTGGTCATGTTTGGACTTTTGATGAGTCATGAACTTAGATGATTTGTGAAATGCTGGTTGTGTATCCTATGAGCTTGAAATTTTGCACATAGATTCTAGACTCTTTGAAGTTTATTGTGGCTTTGGTTTGATACATTTATCATGTGTGGATTCTGTTTTATGATTATGTGAAGTTGATGTATGAAATTGTGCTTCCTTTGAGCTTGTTTTGCCTTGCCTTGCCTTAGGGAATTTATTTGACATGCTTCCACTTGTCCAAATGACTTGATTTTTGGTATGATGACCATGTGATGAATGCTGTTTAGCCATGAATTTTCTTGAGATTTATTGAGTTATGTTTGAGTTGATGTGGGTTGATTCATTCTATTTGCTTCAATGAGCTTTGAGCTTGCATGCTTTGCCTTATTTGACTTATGAAATGAAATTGGTTGATGATATGGATATGAGACCACTTGGATATGGTTATCAATTGATTAAGCTTGATTCATGCCAATTTTCATGTTCTGTTTTGAATTATTCCTCCCCCTTTGACCCTAGGCCTTGTCCTAGTGGTTTGCTTCTCATGTTTGAGCTTGGTTTGCAGGTTAAGAAGCATATGGCTATAAGGGAATTGATGCACATTGCTTGAGTTGACTATTTGGTTTATCTTGACTAATTTTGAATTGTTTTGTAGGTGGATTTTAGCTCCTTTGAGCCTGTGCTTTGCTTTGATGCATTGCTTGTTGTCTGTTTGTACAGTTAACTGTTGACTTCTAATCTGTCTGTTTGACTTTTGTTTGAGTTGTATACTGATTATGTTGGATTGTTTTCAGGTACCTTAGTTGCTATAGTTCATTGTGAACTTGCTTTTTGCTCTGCTTGATAGCTTAAGCATTGAGGTATAACTTCTCTGACTTCATGTAGTCTGGAAGACCTGTCCTGTTACTTGGGCAGGCACCTGTCTGAAGTCCTCCTTAAGAGGCAATGCTTGTGTTTGTTTATGTTTGTGCCAAGCAGGAAAAGACCTCTAAGAGGCAATTGGCAGAACCCAAGAGATGTGCAATCCATCTCCTGCTATTCAGTTGAGTCATTCCTTTGCTCACACACCTTGTGTTAATGCATTGTAGATATTAACCCAAGATCCTTGTACAGTTGTGTCAGTCATATGTGTAGAAGGGTTCCAACTTTCTGAACCCACACATTCATTTGTCCGAAGCTCTCCCAGGCCGGGGATAATAGCTGTGAGGCACACCCCTCACTTCCCATTTCATCTGCTTCACCCTAACTCTCAATGTTAGGGTTAAGAGCTAACATCACCCGATTACAGTTGGCTTGTGTTTCACAGCCTAACCCTTGTATGAGCCCACTTTGTGTGTATATAGTGTGTGCTATTTGTGATTGTTTGCTTTGCCTGTGCTGATTAGGATAGCTTGCTCCCTGTGCAAGTTAGCTAGAAACCTTAATTTAGGGATGATATGCATGATAACATCTAGGCTCGAGTCGCAGTCTCCCTAGTTGTGTCTCCCTTTGTATCTGGTTAGGCTAGTCCTTTTTCCCTGCGTAGGGGAACTACGTCGCCCTAATCCTCATACCAGATGAGGTACGTAGGCAGGAGATGAGCTGATCTCTCCGGGCGCCCTTTTGTTTTGTCTTTGTGTGTGTTAGGAGATGGACGTAAGACCAGCGATTGGCATTCCGTATCCTCTTGTTGTGTGCTTGGAGTCCGATGTAAGCCCAGCGATTGGCATTTGGTTTCCAGTGTGCGTGTGTTTGGTTCGGAGTCTGATGTAAGTCCAGCGATTGACATTCGGTTTCCAGGTTTTCCTGTTTTGTGTGGAGTCTGACGTAAGTCCAGCGATTGGCAGTCGGTTTCTTGTTGTGGTGTTTGTTTTGTTTGGCGTGCGTTAGCCGAGCTACGAGTGCTCTGATTCTTCTTTAGTCCGAGAAGATACGTATGCATAGGATGCGACATCCTAGCGAGCACGTTTTCCCCTAGTCCGAACTACGTCGACTTTGATGTCTATGCTTGATAGACTACGTAGGCCCAGGATGCGATATCCTGCCGAGTTAGTTTCTTTTGTTTTCTGTGTCTCTTTCAGCCAGTGTGTGTTTGTGTTTGAGCAGTGTTTTAGCAACCATATTCCTTCCTTTTGTGCGTGGATCCCGTCGAGTACGACGGATGCGTAGGGGTGCTAATACCTTCCCTTCGCATAACCGACTCCCGATCCCATTCTCTTTGGTCGCGAGACCATGTATTTTCCAGGTTTACTTCGAGCGTTTCCTTTCCCTCTTTTGGGATAAATAACGCACGGTGGCGGCTCTGTTGTTTTGTTTTCCCGCCGGTTTTTCGCGTAATGCGACAGATAACACTATCTAGGAACTCACCTATAACACATGAAGATGATGAAGATGATGAAATGATGGTGATGAGATTCCATGGGTTTCCTCTTCTCCCACTTCTTTTATTCTTTCTTCTCTTTTCCTCCCTCTCTTCCATGTTTTCTTTCTCTATTTCTTTCTCTCTATTGGTTTTTCTGCTTTTCCTTTCTTGTTCTTAACACTTCTTTTTTTTATTTTTTTTTCTTATCCACCACATACATGCACACACACACACATACACACACACACACACACATACACACACGTACACACACACACACACATATGCAAGCATGCACGCGAGCATGCACGTGCACACACATACAAAAAAACATATATATATATATATATATATATATATATATATATATATATATATATATATATATATATATATATATATATATATATATATATATATATATATATATATATATATAAACAAATTGTGTGGTTGAAAAAAAGGTTCGAAAAGAAATATCTCCTTGATATTTTTTATTACTAGACCAATTGACCAATTATTAATATTACCAAAACATCCCCTCTAATACTTATAAATAAAGGTCAATCTCTTTTAATAAGGACTAATATCTTCAGAGTTCACTGATAACTCTATTAGTCCCAAGTAATAACAACTAATAACTAATAGAGTACTTAGGAACTCAATTTATCTCAACTGACAAAAATTAGAGCACTTAAGAGTATATGGGATATTACACTCTCCCCCCCCCCCCCCCCTTATATTGAAATTCACCCCCTAATTTCTTCCACTCAAAGATATACACGCTTCCTGTATAACCGTCCTAGGACAACATTTAACTTTGCTTTAGTTCAATCCTCTGACATACTCAAACTTCCAACTTCTTTTCACTAGCAACTTCCTTCTTTCGTGATTTTACTCATACTCTTAATTCCAATCTTATTTAATTTCTAACTGTGTTTCCACTTAACTCATCTGATATGTCGCTCTGAACTGTTTAGTCGCGGGTCTTCCTAGAGTCCCTAACTTCCCCTTTTGACTCCAAGTTAACCAAAACCATAACCACACCATCTTATTTTTATAGGATAGTCAATACTTATTAAATCTTCATGAGATAACCTTATCAACTTCACTCGACCTGATACTGTTAGACTATGGCACGGATCTAGAAGGGGGGGTTGAATAGATCCCAATTAAAAACTTGAGTCGACGCTACCAATTTAAAAATTGGTTTTGAAAAATTGTTTTAAGTGCGGAAGCGGACGAGGAAAATTTTAGTCTAAAACGAACCGTTATTGGAAAACCGGATATGCGTTAAGCTAATGGATTAGAGATAAAGTGAAATAAAAATCACTACACCAATTGCATAATCAATGATATGTTTCACTTACTCGGATTCCTAGTTCCAATGATCCAAATACCAAATTAAACTAGAAACAACCTTAAGACAACTTTGGTTTAAGCAAATTTTCAAACACTTGGTGTGCATAAACACTCCAAGTGATATTTGTGTTGAGTAAGTAATTCAAATTGATCTAGTACAATATACTATTGTACTTTGGATTCAAAAACAAAGTTTTAATCTCTTACTCAACTTATATCAATGTTTGGTAAAATTTCTTAAACTAAAATCACTTAATTTTTAAGCTGAAAAACACTTATGCAGAAAATCAAAGAAGACAAAGATTTGATGAGGCAGTTCCCCCGCCGTCCTTGCTTCGGGGTACGTCTGCCCTCAATTCTAAACTTAGAATTGAGATTATTTAATTTGATATCACCTGTGAAATTTAACCGTTTATACAAGGATTGCAAAGCAAGTAAACAACAGAACTCCCAATGTGTTGAATGATGCTTCCTATCCTTGCTCCTTGATTCAAGATGAATCAAGACCTTCGATCGTTGTTGCTAGACCTCCGATTCCAGCCCCTTTGTTGAAGAATCTTCCGTTCTTCAAACCCTCGGCCCGACTGATCTCAAACACAACGAATCGAACCTGAATCCTTCCCTTCAATATCACTGAATCCGCTACTAGACTGATGAAGACTTCCTCTTCTCAATCACCTTCGCTCAGTTGAATATTGATGAAGCAATTCGTCCAAAAACCCCCAAACACAAACCGGTCTTGGAGGACAAAACCCTAATGGTTTTATTCAAGAAAGAACCTGCCACAAGCTTCAACCCGAACCGGATTCTCCAATCTCAGCTTCGAACCTTATCACCTTTAACCGAACACGAAGCACATCAAAAATGGTTGTGTGTAGTTGATGTGTTGTGAGAAGTTGAAGATGAAGATGATGAATCTTGGACACCTTTTTCACTCTTTCTTGTTTCCTTGAACACTTGAAATCAAATTGACAAATGTTAGTTGATAAAAGTGATTTGACTTCTATTTATAGTAACTAGCAAACCAACCAAAAATAACAGCTTTTCAAACAGTGAAAAATACTCAGAAAAACTGAGTTTTCGCACGAGCGGTCGACCATAGGTCGGCGTGCACTGACCCGTGGGAGATGCGCCGACCCCTATGGTCGACTCATGTCTTTCATGCGCTGACCCGTGGGAAAATTGAAGGTTGCATGCGCTGACCCTATGGTCGACTCATGTGTTCCGTGCGCTGACCCGTGGCCAACAGCACAATGCCATGCGCCGACCTGCGGTCGACTCAAGCAATCATACGCTGACCAGTAACCAACTGGTCTGAGTTATGCGCTGACCCGTGAGCTATGCGCCGACCCTTATGGTCGACTCAAGGTCTTCAAATCTGCAAAAATTCGTATTTTGTGATTTTCATGCCTTTCGTCATGATCACACTTTGTCCACATATATTTTAAGAATTATAACAGATTTAGATAAGCATAGGAAAGGATATGATAGGTGATGTGTTGCATTTGTTTGTAGACGTAGAATCGACAACGCCGATTCGTCCATGGTGGTCATTTGTCATCATCGAAACTTGTGATTGTATGTTGTCTGACAATTTGCCTTTACATACTCCCCCTTTTTGATGATGACAACCTGTGCAAAACCAACGAGACAAACAGCATGCGGTATTGACACATTATGCACACTCTCCCTTTCTTTTGTAACCTAAGGCTATCTGCAGAAAACGACTGTTAGTTGTGAACATTTTTGGCTGCCTGCTTTTGTACACTTTCTCCCCCTTTGACAACATCAAAAAGAGACACAGAATGATTATTCAACATAACAAAGAAATTTCACAGGAAATAACACAAACAGATAATAATATCACACCAATATCATTTCTGAGCAATAGTCATTAATTAAGAACTACACATGAAAATAAACAAGCAAAACAGAGAACTGAATACATCCAAAATAACAATCAAACTACAAAGTGCATGTGAATGTCTATGTCCTAATGGCGGTGTCCTGGATGGTAACAAATGCCCGGGTTTTTGTAGGGGTCATCCAGAGATGATAGGTATTCGGTAACACCGTTCAGATGCTTGAGACTCTCGTCGATCGACCGTTCCTGACGTTCAAATGATGCCGAAAAGGCTGCATACCGGTCATTCAAGCTTGTAGAGAAGGTGTCGAGACGCTCATTTTGGGCTTGAAGTTGATCGTTAATATGAGCATAACGCTCATCTTGAGTTTGCATGAAGGACTGTTGAGTGATCTGCATATTGTGCATCATATCCAACAGTTCTGAAGAGTTTGTTTGCTGTGGAGGGGACGGAGGAGATTCTTCATCATCCTAGTGATACGGCCGGTAGAATTGACGTTGAGTTGACCAGCCCGTATGTTGCCAGTCACCCCAGCCACCCCAGCGTGGAACATCTTCTTCAGTTGAATGTGACTGCTGAGCCCAAGCGGAGTCGGAGTAGTCGTGAGTGTCAACGGGTGGAGGACTATCATCTCCACCATTGTGATCAAAAGCGTGCCCGGCTTCGTCTTCTGCAATTTCCTCTTCATCTTCTTCGTCTTCACTTTCATCACTGTCATCATCTGCTGCAACAGGCGCAGGAACATTTCCTCTTCGAACAAACTTATACATTCTCCGCTCATCACACCTAAAATATCCCATCATGGACATAGTTTTTGGGATGAACTCTTTGTCAGATGAGATGGAAGTGTACGGGAAAGACGGATGATTAACGTTGGCTGCAGTAAGGACCTCTTGAATGAAAGATCCGTAAGCAAGAGTTGTTCCTTGTCCGGAATCACGTAGACTGAACATCCTACTGGAAATGTAGTAAGGCCAGTTGATTTTCTTCTTATTCTTCAGAATGTAAATGAGATGAACCTCAGCCTGTTCAACTCTGGAGAGACCACCCTTCTTTGGTCGCAGAATGCGGGAGACAATCCACTGAAGAATCCTTTCTCCGGTTTTCAGCTTGCCGGCAGTGACAGTTCGTGGGAACGCGTCACTGTTCACAAACTGATCAGGATATGGTCGTTTCAGCATGTCATTCAATGCACTCTTAAACTCGTAGCCTTCTATTTGGTGAGAGTCAGTTACCTCAGCTAGAGGATTTTCAGCATCATCCAATGACATATCAAAATATTGGTTCCAAACATTTGACTTAAATGATACCTTTGTCATACCGATTCTGGAGTGAAACTTGTGCCCGCGAAAGTTATCATGAAGTCCGGCGTAGAACACTCGGACCAAGTCTTCACTGTATTTAGCGTTGCATTCCAAGAAGTTGACAATGCCTTGATGCTGGAGCAGAGCCATGACTTCTACGAGGTGCATGCGTTCGGCGGTAAGCTTGTAGAATGCATGTTGTCGAACAACTCCTCTTTTGCCGATATCTTTGTTGAAGGCTTCGACGCGAGCTGGTGGAACGAGCGATACAGCAGATATGGGTAGAGATGCGGCGGATGATTCTCGGGATCTCTTGCCGGTAGGTCTGCGTGATGTGGAAGCCATTTCAGCAGGTTTGAAACTTAGTGTGTGGATAGAGAGTGGAGGTTTGTGAGGGTATTTGAGAGTGATTTTGCTAGACAGAGGTTTTTCCCTATTTGTAGAGGAGAAGTTAGGGTTTTGGGAAGATGAAGGATCAAGGGACAAAAGACACTACGTAGATGCAGGTTACAAGGTAGTGGGTAGTTTGAAAGGTGATGGAATGTAAATGCACACTTAATGATGATTTTTGAATGGAGATGCATGAAAAGATTTAAATTTTTCTGCAGAAAAACAAAAATTTTGAGCGATGCGTCGACCATACCTCTGCATGCGTGGACGCATACTGTTTGATTTTTGAGAAAATACAGAAAATATTAAGCGTGCGTCGACCATAGCCCTGCTGCGGTCGACTCATACAGTCAGAATTTCAGTTTTTCACTATTTTGTACATGCGTTGACAGGTTTGATGCATAATTAACATGCCATACAGCAATAAACATCCAAAGAGATACATCATGCATATATATACAATATCATTATGAGGTATAACTATTTTAACCATGAGACTTTGCAGAGAGAGAGAGAGAGAGGAACAATATCACCTCGATGCCGGAGTGCCTTGGTGAACAATAAACTTGTGCTTGCAACAACATTGACTTGTTAGAAGTACAAGATTATAGTCTTATATGGAATAAGCTAAAACAGCAGATTATAGTGCCCGTTTCGAAATATCGAGAATACCAAGTTCTCGGCGAATATGAAAGAAAGGTTCAGTGGCTAGCGGCTTTGTGAAGATGTCCGCTAGTTGATTTTCAGTATTGACATGTTCAAATACAATGTCACCTTTCTCTACATGATCCCGAAGAAAGTGGTGTCGAATTTCAATATGTTTGGTGCGAGAATGCAGCACAGGATTCTTGGTAAGGTTAATGGCACTTGTATTGTCACAAAAAATGGGAATACGTTCAAGTTTGAGGTTAAAGTCCAATAGTTGTTGCTTAATCCATAGGATTTGAGCACAACAACTACCGGCGGCAACGTATTCCGCTTCGGCGGTTGACAAAGCAACTGAAACCTGTTTCTTGCTATGCCAACTGACCAAGGAGTTTGAAAATAAGTGACAAGTGCCACTGGTGCTTTTCCTATCCGATTTGCAACCGGCAAAATCGGAATCGGAGAAACCTACCAATGAACAATCATTACCTTTGGAATACCATAGTCCATACTTCGGAGTACCGGATAGGTATCGAAGTATTCGTTTGACAGCTTTTAGATGGGATTCCTTGGGACATGATTGATATCTTGCGCACATGCATACGCTAAACATAATATCGGGACGAGAAGCAGTAAGATAAAGGAGTGATCCAATCATACCTCTATACCGTTTTACATCTACTTCCTTACCGTCTTCATCTTTGTTCAAGTTTGTACAGGTAGGCATGGGAGTGTCTATGGCCTTAGCTTTTGCCATGTCAAATCTCTTGATAAGGTCCAAACAGTACTTTGTCTGGCTCACGAAAGTTCCTTCTTTGAGATGTTTAATTTGCAAACCGAGAAAGTATGTGAGCTCCCCCATCATACTCATCTCGAATTCGCCCTGCATAAGGTCTGGAAATTCTCTCACAAGATTCATGTTAGTAGACCCAAAAATGATATCATCTACATAAATTTGCACTAATATCAAATGCTTTCCTTGACGTTTAATGAAGAGGGTTGTGTCAACCTTTCCTCTTGAGTAACCTTGATCGAGTAAGAATTTGCTTAGTCTCTCATACCAAGCTCTAGGAGCTTGTTTGAGGCCATACAAAGCCCTTTTCAGTTTATAAACATGATCAGGATACTCATGGGATTCGAAACCCGGAGGTTGTGCGACATGAACCTCTTCATTTATGTGACCGTTAAGGAACGCACTCTTAACATCCATTTGGAATAGCGTAAAGTCTTTCGCACAAGCGAAGGCAAGGAGAAGGCGTATAGCCTCGAGTCGGGCAACCGGCGCATAAGTTTCCTCATAGTCGATGCCTTCCTCTTGGTTATACCCTTGCACGACTAAACGCACCTTATTACGGGTTATTACCCCGTTTTCGTCCAGCTTGTTCCTAAACACCCATCGGGTGCCGATTACTCGATGATCTCGCGGAGGAGGGACAAGGTCTCAAACCTCATTTCTGGTGAACTGATTAAGTTCCTCCTGCATTGACAAAAACCAGTGTTCATCGAGTAGGGCTTCTTTAGGGTTTTTAGGTTCCATTTGCGAAACGAAAGCGAAGTGATAACATAAATTACTTAGCTTAGATCGAGTTGTTACACCCTTTGAGATATCTCCGAGAATGTTGTCGATTGGATGGTCTTTGGAAGACTTCCAAGCTTGAGGGAGATCATCGTTTGAAGGCGGATGAACTACCTCTGTTTCCTCATGGTGTACATCTTTGTCCTCCTCAATTTTGACTATGTCGGGTTGATCAATCCCCGGCTCGCCATCTTTGAGTATGTCTTCGGTAGATGTACCTGCACCATGAAAAACACCACCCTTTCCGACGTTTCTCGGATTGGATTCATCAAAAGTGACATGTACAGACTCTTCTACAACAAGTAATCGTTTGTTGTATATTCTATATGCTTTGCTAGATTGAGAGTATCCGAGGAAGATACCTTCGTCGGCCTTGGAATCGAATTTTCCCAAGTTTTCCTTTCCATTGTTCAATACAAAACATTTGCAACCAAAAACATGTAAGTGAGAAACATTTGGCTTTCGCCCTTTTAAAAGTTCATACGGTGTTTTGTTTAGAATGGGGTGAATGAGCACCCTATTCAGAACATAACAAGCCGTACTAATGGCGTCAGCCCAAAAATATTTCGGTAAGCCGCTTTCGTTGATCATTGTTCTTCCCAATTCTTCCAAAATTCGATTTTTACGCTCCACAACCCTATTTTGTTGAGGAGTATGTGGAGCGGAGAAGTTATGATCAATACCATGGTTACCGCAATATTCTTCAAATAAGTGATTTTCGAACTCACCCCCATGATCGCTTCTAATTGCAACAATGTTTGTATTTAGTTTATTTTGGGAAAGCTTAGCAAATCTTTCAAAGGCGGCGAACGTATCGCTCTTGCTTACTAAAAAAATAGTCCAACAAAATCGAGAAAAGTCGTCCACTATTACGAAACCGTAATAGTTTCCTCCTAGACTTTTAATCCTAGATGGCCCAAATAAATCCATATGAAGAAGCTCAAGAGGTCTCGTTGTTGAAACGATATTTTTGGATTTAAATGAGATCCTCGTTTGCTTCCCTTTTTGACAAGCATCACAAAGGTGATCCTTGGTGAATTTTATTTTGGGGAGACCTAGGACTAGATCTTTTGAGACTACTTTATTTAGTAAATCGAAATTAACATGTGCTAAATGCCTATGCCATAACCATGAATCTTCACTCATTGTTACAAGGCATTTGTCACTTGTTAACGATACTTCATTTAAGTCAAGCATATAGACATTGTTCACACGCAGGTCATTAAACATACTCTTCTTATCATCATTATGTACAATTTTGCAACAGTCTTTTGAAAATGATACATTATATCCTTTGTCACATAATTGACTGATGCTAAGTAGATTGTGTTTAAGACCTTCGACAAGCAATACATCAGAAATAGTAGTGGAAGAAGGGTTACCTACACTACCTTTACCAAGTATTGCTCCACGGTTGTTGTCACCATAAGTTACATATCCCTTCTTCTTAGCCACGAAGTCAATGAAGAGAGATATGTCTCCTGACATGTGCCTTGAACATCCACTGTTGAGAACCCATCTTCTCTCGGTGGTCTCGAGGCATTGTACCTATGATAATAAAATTAACAAGAGAAGGTACCCAATGGCTTATTGGGTCCTGAATGGTGAGGAACGAAATGGTTGCATTTGGGCATCCATTGATAAATGCCTTTAGGAACTAAAAATCTCCTAAACCTGCATTTAGCAATGGAGTGGCCTTTCTTGCAACAATAAAGACAAGAGAAATTTACATTTTGATTGCTTTTGCTATCTTCATCCTTTATAACATATTTATATTTTTTATACGGATTAACCATACTTTTTCGAAAGTTTGATTTGTCGATAGCAAAGGTAATCTTGGGCTCAAGAGCCTTGTCAAGTTTGGCCTTTAGGTTTCTTACTTCACCTTGCCAAATGTAACAAGTATCGCACCCAAAGTTCATCATTCTACTTCTAAGGTCCTCATAACTTGTTTTTGTGCTTTCCACTATAGAAGCTTTAAGTGCCTCAAGTTTCCGTTCGGATTCTTGAATTTTATGTTCCAAATGAGAAAAAAATTTCTTATTTGAGGCAAGCCTTTTAAAGGCCTCTTTCGCTTCATAGTGTAAAGTATCAAAAGCAGTTTGCAATTCGTGATGAGACATACTAGAGGATTTTTCATATTTAGCATGTCGTACCTGTTTCTTCTTGTTCTTTTGATGAGCAGATAGACATAGGTTTGCATTCTCATCTTCATCACTAGAACTATCATCATCTGAGGAGTCGCTATCGCTTTCCCAAGCTATGTATGCTCTCCTTGGCTTTGATGATTTCTTGTGTGATTTGTATGATTCCTTTTCCTTTGTCTTCTTGTTCATCGGACAGTCCGGTTTGTAATGACCCGGCTTTCCACAAGTATAGCACGACCCTCTAGTTGTTTTACCTTTTGAGTCATCATTTTTAGAGTACCTAGATTGTTTCCGGAAGTTTACCAAGTTCTTCTCGGAGTGTTGGATGTCGTTCTTTCTCACATAACGATTGTAGCGTTTAACGAACAATCCCATATCTTCACTCTTGTCCTCTTCTTCTTCGTCGCTCGATGAATAATCACTCTGCTCTTTTGCTTGAGACTTTGAGGAGGAAGTCTTTAGAGCTATTGATTTCTTTTCACTCACCTTTGCTTTGTCCTTCTTATCTTTCTTTTCGTGTTGTTCCAGGCTCAAGAGAACTTGTTCGTGCTCTTGTAGTTTACCAAACAATGTTGTCAAGTCCAATATGGTAAGATCATTTGCCTCTTTGATGGCGGTCACTTTCGGCTGCCATTCCCTGTTAAGACATCTCAAGATCTTATTAGTAGCAATATCATTGGAAACAGGCCTACCAAGTGAATGTAATCGATTGATGAGATGACTGAATCTCTTTTGCATGTCAGCAATGGTTTCCCCTTGCTCCATGAAAAAGAGATCAAACTCTTGTGTTAGTGTATTGATTCTAGCCAACTTAACATCGTTCGTCCCCTCATGGGCAATTTGTAGTGAATCCCACATGGCCTTAGCAGTAGGACAATGGGATACACGATAGTATTCATCTACACCTAATGAGGAGATTAGGATATTTTTGGCTTTCCAATCATAATTGTATTTCTTTTCATCATCATCGGTCCATTGTGCTTCGGGCTTAGGCACCAATTCGTTGTTCTCATTGGTCATGGTTATTTGAATTGGACCATTGAGAATAACGTTCCATATTTTTCTATCTATGGAATTTATGTGCACCCGCATACAGTCTTTCCAATAACTATAATTTTCACCATTGAAAACGGGAGCTCTATTATAAGCCCCTTTAGGTTCGTTAGCCATTTTCTATCAAAGTTATATTTTGAAGCACGGAGTGAACCGGAGCTCCTGATACCACTTGTTAGACTATGGCACGGATCTAGAAGGGGGGGTTGAATAGATCCCAATTAAAAACTTGAGTCGGCACTACCAATTTAAAAATTGGTTTTGAAAAATTGTTTTAAGTGCGGAAGCGGCCAAGGAAAATTTTAGTCTAAAACGAACCGTTATTGGAAAACCGGATATGCGTTAAGCTAATGGATTAGAGATAAAGTGAAATACAAATCACTACACCAATTGCACAATCAATGATATGTTTCACTTACTGGGATTCCTAGTTCCAATGATCCAAATACCAAATTAAACTAGAAACAACCTTAAGACAACTTTGGTTTAAGCAAATTTTCAAACACTTGGTGTGCATAAACACTCCAAGTGATATTTGTGTTGAGTAAGTAATTCAAATTGATCTAGTACAATATACTATTGTACTTTGGATTCAAAAACAAAGTTTTAATCTCTTACTCAACTTATATCAATGTTTGGTAAAATTGCTTAAACTAAAATCACTTAATTTTTAAGCTGAAAAACACTTATGCAGAAAATCAAAGAAGACAGAGATTTGATGAGGCAGTTCCCCCGCTGTCCTCGCTTCAGGGTACGTCTGCCCTCAATTCTAAACTTAGAATTGAGATGATTTAATTTGATATCACCTGTGAAATTTAACCGTTTATACAAGGATTGCAAAGCAAGTAAACAACAGAACTCCCAATGTGTTGAATGATGCTTCCTATCCTTGCTCCTTGATTCAAGATGAATCAAGACCTTCGATCGTTGTTGCTAGACCTCCGATTCCAGCCCCTTTGTTGAAGAATCTTCCGTTCTTCAAACCCTCGGCCCGACTGATCTCAAACACAACGAATCGAACCTGAATCTTTCCCTTCAATATCACTGAATCCGCTACTAGACTGATGAAGACTTCCTCTTCTCAATCACCTTCGCTCAGTTGAATATTGATGAAGCAATTCGTCCAAAAACCCCCAAACACAAACCGGTCTTGGAGGACAAAACCCTAATGGTTTTATTCAAGAAAGAACCTGCCACAAGCTTCAACCCGAACCGGATTCTCCAATCTCAGCTTCGAACCTTATCACCTTTAACCGAACACGAAGCACATCAAAAATGGTTGTGTGTAGTTGATGTGTTGTGAGAAGTTGAAGATGAAGATGATGAATCTTGGACACCTTTTTCACTCTTTCTTGTTTCCTTGAACACTTGAAATCAAATTGACAAATGTTAGTTGATAAAAGTGATTTGACTTCTATTTATAGTAACTAGCAAACCAACCAAAAATAACAGCTTTTCAAACAGTGAAAAATACTCAGAAAAACTGAGTTTTCGCACGAGCGGTCGACCATAGGTCGGCGTGCGCTGACCCGTGGGAGATGCGCTGACCCCTATGGTCGACTCATGTCTTTCATGCGCTGACCCGTGGGAAAATTGAAGATTGCATGCGCCGACCCTATGGTCGACTCATGTGTTCCGTGCGCTGACCCGTGGCCAACAGCACAATGCCATGCGCCGACCTGCGGTCAACTCAAGCAATCATGCGCTGACCAGTAACCAACTGGTCTGAGTTATGCGCTGACCCGTGAGCTATGCGCCGACCCTTATGGTCGACTCAAGGTCTTCAAATCTGCAAAAATTCGTATTTTGTGATTTTCATGCCTTTCGTCATGATCACACTTTGTCCACATATATTTTAAGAATTATAACAGATTTAGATAAGCATAGGAAAGGATATGATAGGTGATGTGTTGCATTTGTTTGTAGACGTAGAATCGACAACGCCGATTCGTCCATGGTGGTTATTTGTCATCATCGAAACTTGTGATTGTATGTTGTCTGACAATTTGCCTTTACAGATACTAGATACTACAAACGTATACACCTGATGCTTCACTTCTCTCGTACAACCCCAAACAAGATAACACACTTGGAATGAGATTATCTTACTTCCATTCCTACGAGTAGTAATCTCTTTGATCCTCCACAAGACTTCACAATTCTCTCATATCCAAAACTCTTTACTGTTTAATTTTCAATTGGACACCATGGAACAACTGGGATTTATAGGTAATACTGACTAGCTTATAGAAATTCATAGAAAATCCATACTTCCCCTGAGTATCTGCTCCCCAAAACATCCTCAGAACCTCACCTCATCCACAGGTAGAACACTTTTCTTGCCGACATAAGATGAAGAATTAGAACCAATATCTATCAAGATATAGATACGCAGAAGTCACGCGACTACGGGCGTAAGAACACAAAATCTCTAGAAATCGTCTATACTGGTTATGATCAATTTAACTAAGTCTGAAATATCTGGATCCTATTATTACAATTCATCTTAAGTCCTTTATAGAGTTCTGACCCACTCACAGGTTTTTCTGACACGAGATTCCAACCATTGGAGAAATAATACCAATAACGAATTTCAAGTCATCGACGAGACAACTCTTCCAAGAAATTTTTAAACAAATCTATAATGTGATGTGAGTTTTCCAATACTATTCACAAAGTCATATAACTCTGTCACACATCAGGAGATAACGTTGCACTTCCTATCCAAAATCATTAACTCAATTGTCCTGCTCCATCTTCCATAATTCTAGCTCATGTTCTTACTCATATACAATGAGTTACACGCTTAACTTCAGGAATATCTAATTCCTGATCTTTCTTGGAAGTATAACTCACGAATCTTTTCAATAGGATAAAGTATCATTATACACATCAGGTACCACTCTCATGGGGATCTGCATCCGAGGCCATGAATCCGAGAGAATTCTCTAATGTCATACTATGACTAACCACTTACACCTTACTATCACATATGCAAGATACTCAATCTATCTCTTCGAGATCACGACTTGGTAAATCTCTTCCAGCTTCACTCCTTATGGTCCTTACTAGTCATAATAGTTATACACCCAAGACTTACTCACGCTAAGTATGGTTCACTAGGTTAGCTCCCAAACCGTCTAACTTCATCGACGTCTCAACATGTGATCAATTACACAATACATTTCCAGAAATTTAAAAATCCAAAACTATCAATCTGACTTAAATTAACTTGTAATTTCATTCTCAAACTCGTACATCCACAACGGTACACCAAAGGAAATTCAAAATACACTTATTTCAAATAATGTGTGAACATCATTTTCCATGATCAACCAATCCAACCACTACTTAGGAAGATGAACAACAACCTGACTTCCAATAATCCACTCCTAATCCTGTAACCCAAATAATATGCACTCAAGATGAACCTTGACATTCCTACACACTTACCGACTTGGATTCTTTTCTGGACCAAACATATTCTACGCGCTTTATCACATGTAAATTACTTATCTAGATAACTTGCAACTGACAATCCTTGTCTTCTACTCACGAGATTATGCTACGTAATTCGTTTCACGTTCCACAGTCAGTTCCATACCCAAGCTTGGCTTATCTTTCATTGGTTACTACGGACTCAAACTTCTCAAAACACAAAAATAAATACTCTAAATGAAGAGTGTGGTATTCCACAACCACCCAAAAAAAAGGTAAGAATTTGCACACACCTGTGACCAGGATGCTACTATCACATGCTTCCATAACCTTCTCCAATTCACCTTATAACCTAGACGTCTTCGTATATGAACAATCATCAACTGCATTCTCTTTTCTTAACATCAATGGCATCCCAATGATCCCATTATGCCTTTATCTGGAATGCATTCCATTATGATAGTTGTGTTGCAAGGCTTACACCACTCCCCACTATGCGTATGCTTCTCTTCATATGGAAATTCTCTTAACTCCAATTATAGAACCATCCTACTAAAATCTCCTTGAATCTAAAATACTTTCTCTATCTCTCAACATAACCCTCTTTTAACTGATCCTTATGTAACTCAACATCTCATAACGGTCTCATACTAACACCGAATCTCTAATGAATCATCCTAAACCCAATCTCCCTTCTAAGACTGGGTACACTTGGTTTATCTTCTACCACTTGGAATATTGAACGTCAACATCTCTCGAGCCCTCAACCACTTGGAAGGTTTCATTATGAACATACTTCCTGAAGTACTCCCGTTCTTCCAAGATTCTCTAAGTGTCTTACAAGATAAGACGCATCTACACCACCTTGATTCCGAGCCTTGTGGCTTACGTGTGACACAACCATCTCTAAGTACTCCCGTGTCTTACAAGATAAGATTATGAACAGTATTTTAAATATTATTAGGAATAAATCCAATTATTTTTTATTAAAGTAACATTAATGGTTATTATACGACTATCCCAAGAGGATTTAAACTCGTCTCTATTTTGGTTACAAGGTCAAGTTCTTATCATTAAGCGGATACATGGTGGACACAACGAGG